>NC_048233.1:62677072-62739042 GCF_002007445.2 Ailuropoda melanoleuca | reverse complement strand
CGAGCAGATGGCGCCCGCGGGGGTGCTGCCGTTTGGCGTTCATAGCACTTTCCTTCGCGCATATGTTGCGGACAGGCGGGAGGAGGGGACGACCTCAAAGCCCGCTGAGGCGGCGGGTTGCTAGCTCTGAACCCCGACTCTGACCCGCGTCCCTGGGAGAGGGGGTTGGCACTGACGCATCTGCTCAGTCCTTGGGGTGACAACCACGCATTGTACGTGTTATTGTCATCATAGGACTACAAGAATGGTCTTAGTCCCATTTTACAGCTGGAAAACTGAGGTCCAAGAAGGAACTGACCATCAACAGCACCAGGACTAGAACCGGAGTTGACTGACACCTGCATGAGTGCTTGGCTGCACACTGGGACCGCTACATCCCCAGCTGAAGGGTCCCATCAAAAAGCAAGGAACTTTCTTGATTTTGCCTGTCCGTGTTCCAAAGATGTTCTTCCTTCTGTAGGGCCTTTGCCTATGATGTCCTTTTGAACCCTGTCCCCAGTGCCTGCCAGCACCCCCCATTTCCTCCGTTGGCTCATTCAGATCTCAGATCGGGCGTCACTTACCAGAAGGCTTCCCTGATTACCACCAGAGCCGTAATCACAGCTAATACCACTTGATCAATGTGTGTGTTCCTCCCCTGCCCCTAAACTGTAAGCTGCATGAGGACAGGAAATGGGTGTAGGCTTTTTGCTCAGCATTCTATTCCCAGTACATAGTAGGCACTTAAGAAATAGTTGTGAATGAGTGAGTAGGTGAATGGATGAATGAATAAATGAATAGGCTTTGTGAACTAGCACCTGCTTCCTCACCATCCAATGATCAACTAGTTGGGGGTTGGGGGAACGGCAGGTAATGCAAGAATGAAGGGCTGTTTGGAAATTCTGAACCATCCCAACTACAGCATTTTATTAATTAAATGTGTCCAGTGGCTGTTTCCCTTCCTTCCCTTCACCCGCCTCCCCGTCACCCTATGACTGGAGACCCAGCCCTTCCTCTCCTATTGACAGAATGGAGTCTTCCTTATGCTGATGAATGAAGTGACCCTTAATAAGAGGCAACCAGGCCAGAAAAAGCCAAATGAGAAAGTTGGCAGCATTGTAAGTGGTTTTTCAAGGGAAAAGTGGGAAAATGGACGTTAAAATGAATCCTTTAAGTTGCTTTTCTGACCTGCTTGGTGGGAGAGCTAGGGATTCCAGGACGTTGGAGAGCTTCCCAGATGGGAAGAATTCAGAAGCAACAAATATTTATTGATGTCTACTAGGTGCCAAAGGCTCCTTGGGGCTTTTTGACAAATAGCTCCAAAGACGCTTGGCACATTCAAGACCTCATTTGAACCTCCCCCAAACTGGGGCCTAGTTCATTGCCTTCATTCCTCAGAAAAGGGAACAGAGGCTTATGGAGTCAAATGGTTTTCATTGCTTTTTGAAAAATCCAAGTATGATTTTTTTTTTTTTTTGGTGATTTTTCGAAACCTCTTGAATTTGTTGGTACTCGACTTGCAGGTTGATAATTTGGCTGCTTTTATACCATTTCCCTGGCTGGAAAAATGATTTCTTCCTTGAGACGTCTCAGATTGACAGAGGTTGATGTACCTCATTTACTGAATTCAGTAACTTGCAGTTCATTGAAAAGACTAATAGCAATAAGTCCTTAATAGGACTAATAGCAATAGCTTATTAGTACTCATCACTTAAGGACTAAGTGGCACTATTAAATTAACATGTCGAGTACTTTATATACATTAGCTCACTTCGACTTCTCAACAACTCCAGTGAAGCAGGCACAGTTTCAGTCCCCATTTTACACATGAGGGGACTGAGGGTCCCAGAAGTTAAGTAACTTCCCCCACGATCAAGCACTAGTGAGTTACAGAGTCAGGATTCAAACCCAGACAGTTCACCACTAGGTGCTGCCATGTTAATACTTTCCAGGCTGTTGTCCAAGGAACCCCAGGGTGCAATCCAGAGGTGGAGGAGAATAAGGCAAAGGGACATGTGGCTGGGCAGGTCTGAAAGACTAGTCCACTCTGAGCAGCTCTGCTGTTTTTCCCTAAGGTGAATCTGCAGGATTTTCTTGGCAAAGTTTCCAGTGCTAAAAATATTTGTGTATTTATTTATGTATTTATTTATTTATTTATAAGATTTATTTATTAGAGAGAGAGAGCATGCACAAGCAAGGGGGAGGGGTAGAGAGAGAAAATCCTCAAGTAGACTCCCCACTGAGCGTGCACACCCCCAACGCAGGGCTCTATCTCATGACCCGTGAGGTCATGACCTCAGCCGAAACCAGGAGTCAGACACTTAACTGACTGAGCCACCCAGGTCCCCCTCCAGTGCTAAAAATATTTAAAAGTTGGGATGTAATAGACAATATTATGGGTCCCTCAACTTCCAGAGTTCCAGTCTTGCCTCTTTGGATCACCCCAGTGCCCAGGTCTGTGTCTCAGTAAATAAAAGGTGCATTGTATGAAATGTATTTTGGGGTAGCTGTTCCAGTGCACTTTATTCTTTGCTCCTTCTAGAACTTCCAGGGGCACCTGCAGCAATACAGAGAAGACTTTTCCAGCTCTACCTCCAGCTGGGGGTCACAGAGAGGAAAGGTGTTGTGCCGGTCAGAGATGAGACTTGGTGGAACTGGCCTGAGAACGAGCCCAGAGAACACCTTGATACTGTGGCTTCGATTTCTTTCCAGGAATTTCCTGGAGTTATGGGGGTAGGAAGGGTCAACAGCATGAGGATAGAGAAAATAGGAAACCTCAGGCTTTGGAGGCAGGGGAAGAGCACTCCGCTACCTGGTGAAAAGGTAACGATTCTGCCCTTGGGTGATGTTGAAGATTGAGGCACTCACACACACACAGTCAGCCTGCTGGCTGCCTAACCTGATTCCCTGTCCACACCTTTGTCCAGCCGTACCCACAGATTTTTGTGGTTAAAATATTCAAGGTTACTCTTGATGTTTGTTAAGTATTCAATTCCCGTTACGTTCTCCACTGTTAGACATGTGGCAAAATTGGGTATTAGCAAAAGCCAAAACTAAAACTAAAAACCATTAGCTAAGACTAAAATCAGGTGTATATAAATTAAAATAAATGGTCAGGATTGAGAAGAGAGTTAGAATGCAGCCGTGCAGATGGTAACAACCTAAACAGTTGCTGAAGTTGAGCTTCAAAACTAACTCTGGGCTTCCTAGTGGCCAGAGTGAAAAGGGAAACACAATCCATTATATGATTCCTATTTTCTTTGAGGAGATGCTGAGTTGCTCAGGAGGTGCTGAGCTTTTCTTGGGACCCAGAACAAAGAGAATTTTCTTGTGCAGGGCTTCATCTACCAGGAAATGTAGATTATAATGTCCCCTACAAAAATCTTACAGTAAATTCAATGTAGTTTTCATTTCACAAGATGAGTTGACAACTTAACACACAAAATTGCACGTCAGTGAAAACAGTGCTCTGAAGGGCCATGAAGGTATGGTTATAAGGGTCCTGAATGCAGAAATTAAAGACGGATTTTGTGGAGAAATAGATGGAACCACATGTTCTTCAAATAATCCTCCCTAACTAGTGCTTCCCTCAGCAGGGCGTGGGTTAGGACTTGGGCAGCAGGTAGTTGAAGCTTTGAGTATGGGTACTACGTTTGCTGATTAAGTGCAGGGCCAGCCTCAGACGTTCTAGCCAGTCCTTGACCAAATTTACTCACTCAGTGAACATTCTTCAAATCCAGCAAGAAAGATGAAGAAGTTCTGTGAAGTTGATCTCACCCAAATACATCTTTTTAAATTCTTACAAATAAAACTTCCATTGATCTTATATCCGTGCCTCTCCCACTGCTTCTTTTCCAGATCCTGGTCCAAGCGAGCTCTGCCAGTCTGTTTAGACCGGGCCTTGGTATTTCTGGTTCATTTAGCGGTGCACCATTCATCTGCAAGGAAGGAAGAGAATAAAGATGTCATCAATAATATTCTTACAGAGCCTCCAAGTCAACCAAGTTCTCCTAGTGTGGGAGGCAGTAATTTGTTCCCTGATATATGGGGATTGCTTTTCTTCAGTAGCTGAGACCCAATCAGTCTTCAGAGGTGGTTGTAATTAATAGGTAAGGAAGTGCAAATACATCTGAATTAATAGAGCCACTAGGTGTGACTAACTATAATATGATTACATGTGAAATTAACCCAGAGATCAAACTTAATCAATCCAGACTAATAACTGCCAGGACAACAATTTGTGGTTTTAGATGAGTTTACGTTGAAAGGAACTAAGGAAAATGAACTCTGTTAGAGTGTAAAGGCTGCGTTTTTTAAAAAAGTGTGAGCAGCATACTGAGACTATAAATATGCATGTAGGTAGTTTTAATGTCCAGATGTCAGATAACCAAGCCATTATTTACATTGACAAGTGAGAGTAAACAAAATTAGAAAATCAGAATTTAATAAGGAGAAGCACAAAGATTTTTTTAAAAATTTTTAAGTAATCTCTACACCCAACATAGGGCTTGAACTCACAACCCGGAGATCAAAAGTCACATGCTCTACCAACTGAGCCAGCCAGGCGCCCCGAGAAAATCACACACATAAAAAGTGAAGCTGAAAGAGTACAGAATCTGAGACTCCCAATGGTGTAACTTTTATTATTTACTCATTTGATTCCAATAACTTAAAAAAATACTAGATAATATGTCATACATAGAATATGCAATCTATAAAGAGCAAGGTGATAAGTAGCCATGAACTTACAACCCCGCTTGAGAACCACAACATCAACAATTCATTGCAACCCCTTGTGCATCACATCCTGATTGTAAACCTTCCTGCCCTTCCCCCACCCCAGAAGCAAACACTATCTTGACTTCTGTGTTTCGTTACTGCGGTAGATTATATTTCCAGTCCCGATTCTTCACCCCTTGCTGTAGCCACACTTTTCTCTATGTCACTTTGCAGAGCCCTCTTACTGTGGATAGGGCACGTTTCCCTATATATTTTCTTCATTTGGTCACATAACTTTCTTTGGCTAATAGAAAGAAGCAGAAATAGTATGTCAGTTCTAAGCCCTGGCCTCAGTAGTCCCTCTATGTTCCCACTTGCTTTTTTGCACCTTTTCCATTACCATAAAAAGAACATGCCTGGACTAGTATGCCGGTCAAGGAGAGGATGAAAGACGTGTGGAGCGGAGCAGCAGGGCCCAGCCTAGGTCAGCCAAGCCCTGGTTCCAGGAGAGTAAATGATTATGGCCTCAAGACACTGAATTTTAGGTGATTGCTTCTACGACCCTTTTTTGTGCCAATTGCTAACTTATGCACACATTCCTTCTTCTCTTTATAGTTTTATTACAGACATGCCCTTGAACATATTGTTTCAAACTATGAAAACATATGTTTTCAAACCTTATATAAAAGGTTCGACACTGGTGAATTCTTTTGCATTTGGATTTCAAAGGTACAGGTCAGTGAGGGAAAAGAGCTCTGTATCAGCCAAGAGTCTTATAAAATTACAGTAGTAAGCAGGTAAACAGACTTTCAGATGGGCATCTTGCCAGGAACATCTCCAGCCGGGTTAACATAAACAATGGGAGCAGCACACAGATGATAATGCTGTTGGGCAAAACAGCAGAAGAGACGAAGAAGGAGCACTTCCTTTGTGGGTGCGTTCCATCCAAGGAAGACTGTGGAGTCAGGCAGACCCATTCCACAGCCTTACACTCTCCTTGTTCCCTGGTGTAAATGTGAGCAGTTATTTTATACTCTGGGAGGCTCAGTTTTGCCTTCTGAGGAATGGGGATAATAATGACCCCCAGCAGAACCCAGAAAGCATGTCCATTCACTCATGCTTATGAAATCAGGGGTTTCAATTCTAACTTTAGGGAGGGGATGAGAGGTGATGAAGTAAGGGTATGGGATGGGAAGGAAGAAGAACTCTTTTTCTTCTGAGGCATGGAGGATTTGTGAATTGAAGGAAAGGCATCGGAAGAATGTCCCGCTGACATCATTTCCCTTCTCAGTGGCGAAGAAGGCAAAGTCATCTGCAGGTTTGGGTGAGTCAGTAACATGGTTAAGGTCCTGTAGAAAGAGCTCTGAATAGCCGGCGGCGGCGGGGGGGGGGGGGGAGCCATTCACACTGCTTTGTGGAAGAGATCTTGAAATAGAGAAAATCATAGTATATTAGATTATGCAATGATTTCAGAGGTTTGTTAGCTCAACACTCCCATTTTACATGTGTGAGAACTGAGGTCCAGAGAAATCAAATCTTGATAAAAGTCATACAATGAATTAGAGCACATCTGGGATTTTAATGGTGGGCTTCTGACTCCCATTCATTCTGATCCTTATTCATTACCATCTGTTTCTAGAATGTCTAAACTTCTTGAGGAATGACATGCATAGTTGTCATATTACCATCTCTTTCAAGACTGGACCATCCAATTTCAGTAATCTTTCCTCATAAATTCCATTGCACAAAGCTTTAACTAAGCTTTTTGTTTTTGTCTAAACTCTTATCTTGCATTCTCTCGATTCTTCTTCAGCCAGGCTTTTGTCCCACCACTCCTCCTTAACAGCTCCTGTGAAGGGTCATCAAGACTGCCATGTTGCTAAGTCCAATTGTCAGTTATCAGTCTTCAACATACTTAAGTTGTTAACAACTACTTTTTGGCATAGCTGGTCCCTCTTTCCTCCTTAAAACACTGTACTCATTTGGTCTTTAGGACAACATGCTGTCCTGGTTCTCTTCCTACCTTATGGGTTGCTCCTTCCCAGTTCTTTGATATTTTATTTGTGTATCTCTGCCCTCATAACATTGGAGTGCCCCAGGTCTTAGTTCTTGGGCCTCTTTATCTAAATTCACTTACCTTGGTGATTTCATCCAATCATGTGTCTTTAAATACATGTACATGCTGATGAATTTCAAATTTATATTTTCAGGCTGCATCACTACCCAGAACTCCAGATTTATATATCCAGCGGCTCAATCAACATCTCTACCTGGATGTGTGAAAGATTTCTTTAACTTACTTCCAAAATAGCTCCTCCATTGCTTTCTCCCCAAATCTGTACTTCCCATAGTCTTCTCTAACCCAGCAAATGGCACTTCCATACATCCAGCTGTCTTGTTCAAAATTCTTGAAGTCATCTTTGACTTCTATCATTTTCTTGCATCTCACTTCCAGTCTATTAGACATGCCTTTAAAATATGTCCAGAATCTCACCATCTCTTGCCATCTCTACCATTGCCATCTTGGTCCAAGCCACCCTTAACTTTCACTCAGATTATTCCGACAGCTGCCAAGTTGGCCTTCCTTCTTTCATGTTTCCCTATGGTCTTTTTTTTTAACATTACCTAGAGAAAACCTTATAAAACACTTGTCATCTCATGCCACTTTTCTGTTCAAAACCTTCCAGTGGCTCCTTATTTCTTCCCCAAATAAATCCAAAGACCCAAGACTTTGCGTAGTTAGCCGCGAGTTAACTCTGACTCAGCTATTACTTTCCCGCTCACAAACACCCGCTACTATCTCCTTACAAATGTGATCACACCACATAGAATGTTCAGCAGTTTGCTGGAACTTAACACTGTATCTTGACAACCTTTTCACATTGGCACAATTTACTCCATCTTTTTTAACAGTTTTATTAGCAAAGGAAAAGGTTTATGATACAGTAGGTAAGTGACAAAAACTCTATATAAGTATACATAGAGGAAATATTGCCTTAAACATGCACAAAATTGAAAAATTATTAGAAACAAATATGCCAAAATGTTAACAATGTTTACGACCAATTGATAAATCTTTTTGAGTTTCCTCTCTGGTTTTTTCTGCTTTTCTTTGATTGCCAAATTCCCTACATAATAATTACGTAAATTCACACAATGATTCAATACAAAAGTGTATGTGGGGGAAAAAAGGGAAGGAGAGTTCTATATAACTCGGTACGCCCTTTGGAATAATAAGAGCTAACACTTACCGAGTACTTATTGTATGGAAGGCCCCGTTCGAGTCTTCTGAAAGTATTATGTCACTTCGTTTTCCCTAGAACCCCTATGAAGTAGATACTGTTATTTTTTTTAAAGATTTATTTATTTATTTATTTATTCATTCAACAGAGATAGAGACAGCCAGCGAGAGATAGAGACAGCCAGCGAGAGAGGGAACACAAGCAGGGGGAGTGGGAGAGGAAGAAGCAGGCTCCCAGCAGAGGAGCCTGATGTGGGGCTCGATCCCATAACGCTAGGATCACGCCCTGAGCTGAAGGCAGACGCTTAACCGCTGTGCCACCCAGGCGCCCCGAAGTAGATACCGTTATTATTCCTGCTTTATAGATGAGAAAACTGAGGCACATTGAGGTTGAATAATTTGCCCAAAGTCACACAGTTAGTGTGTGTTGGAGTTGGCAATCTTATCCCAACATGTTGAAAAATCACGTGGGGTGGACAGCATGTGCTACTGGCAGCCAGTGGGTAGATGCCATGAATGCTGATATACGCCCTACTGTGTGTAGGACGGCCCCTGCAACGAACAATCATCCGGCCCCAAATGTCAGCGCTTGTAAATCCCACACTGTCTTTCATATTGGTTAAGTGTGTGTGTGTGGGAGCCAACCCTCCTCCCGCACAGGAGGCCTGCTGCGTCAATACTACTGGGGTCACACGTCCTTAGGAGGAGGTGGGCCTGCTTAACTGCAGGGGTTTGTTTTACTGAGAGAGTGATGCAAATGAGGAGCCAGAGCTGAATTGTTTAGGACAATAAGGGGGCAATGGAGCATTTTGCCCCAGAGGGTCGGGGGAGCAAGGCTACAGGTGAGGGTGGGAGAGAAGGTCACATACATGCAGTGAAGATGTTCGGACAGTTTTGCTATAAGGGGTGCACATAAGCCCTGTCTTGCAGCTCTCCCCCAACTTTTTATTAGTCTGTATTGCTTCACAACATGTTTTGCAGAATGGATTTTCTTTAGAGGGCATAAAAAGAAATGCAGAGGTCCATGCCCCTGACGTACACATCGCAGAGAAGAATAGGCCGCTTGCTCATGAGGGCCATGGAGTTACATGCCTCAGTCACTTCTACAGCCTTCTGGAAGGAAGGAAGGCAACAGGTCATCTATATCCCTAGCCTACTTTCATGGCTACCTCCTGATGACCCCAAATTTCTGTTTCCAGCCCAGACCCTGCTTCTGAGCTGCAGGCCTGTTTATCCAGTTTCCTCCTGAATATCTCCACTGAATTCTCAAAATTTGGCATTTTCAAACCTGAACTCATGACCTATCCCTTTATCTCTCCCTTTTATTCTCACTTTCTAGGTTGTTGGAATTACCCCTCCACTGTCATTCAGTCAACAACTATCAGAGCCCCAACTCTGCCTCCCCACATCTTCCCCATCCAATCACCCAATCCCTCTCCAAAGTACCCCTTGAAAGTGACCCCCATTCCCATCCACAAATCCCACAAATGGCTGTCTGTTGTTGTTAGGAATATTCGACAGCAAAGTGGAAGGGCTGAAACACAGTTCCTCCAAATCAATATCTTGGACCCTTTCTGCCTCTAGCTTTATAAATGACCCAGAAAAAAAGGAACAAACGTAAATTCATGGTGAGTGCTGATGATACAGAATTGTGTGGCAAGCTGAGGCCAGGGGCAAAGAGCAGGAAAGATTCATCATGACTTAGATCAGCTCAGCAATTGAGCTGACACATGGCCAATTAAGTGTGTTCATGGGAGGCACCAGAGAAGTCTGCAGCGAGGCCCACGGAAAGAAGGCAGGCAATGACACGCTGATTTAGAACCAAAGCTCATCACCTCGCCTGGAGAGGGAACCTCAGCTCCTCACACAGGAACGCATGGGGTTGAAGAGAGAAGCTTGGATCCACCAGTCCCAGGCAGGGATATTCCTCCCCTGTCTTTTCTAATGTCAGAGCAAGCATAGTTAAGTTTTCCTAAGGATTTTTTTTCTCCTTCCTGGGCCAATGTGTCATTTGGGTTGCAGATTTTATTGAGCTAGAAAGACCCCCAGAGGTCCCCCATGCTGAGGTTCCCATCAGTGGATTATGAATGTTTGGGGAACCTTGGAGCTATTGCAAGAGGCGCCCAAACCCATGTTTACGTTATGCCTGTCTGTGGGCTCAATCAACCTGTGAGGCCGAATCTTAGGGCCATGGATCGATCCCTAGGCAAATTCATGGCAGATCTTAGGCCTCTACAAACCTTCCAAAATTGACTGCAAATATTTTTATTTTTATGTGTATTTGACAATTTTTCTGAGAAAAGGGACCGTTGCATTTTATTAGCATCCCATCCAAGAAAACTTTCTGCCCAAGTGAATACCATGTATAAATCTTTTAAACATATATTAGATTTTGTTATGATTAATATACTACAAATTCACTGAAAACGTTGATTTAAAAAAGGGGCAGTTTTTTGTTATCATGTATTTTCTCAGCCAAAGGATTCATTAGTACTATACATTATGATTGTATGAGTGTCCCTGAAACATTTTGTTATTTTTATAAAAGGAAGTCCTCACAAATGCATAAATGATAAAGGACTTGAGTTCATTATAAATAAGGAGCTCTCGCACCTCAATAAGGAGATAGAATTCCATCTGTGTGGCGTTCCGGGAAAGGCAAGACTTTAAGAGACGGAAAGCAGATCCGCGGATACCAAGTCAGGGCAGGTGGGGAGGGACTCCCCGCAAAAAGCAATGGCAAACTTTGTGGGGTGATGGAGATGCTCTGTATCTCATGTGTGGTTGTGGTGAAATGACTGCACCCATTTGTCAAAACTTATCAAACTTTCTACCTAGAAAGTGTGCACTTTACCATAGGTAAACTAGACCTCAATAAACCCGACCTAAAAGTAGAGAAGTCCTCGTGTTTGAAAACCTATCAATTTAGCCTGATCATTTTATATGTGAGGAAACTGAGGCCCAGAGAGGTCAGCGATGTGCCCGTTTTCCAGATCATTTTCTACATCTACTTGAGATAGCAGGGCTCTCACTCAGTGTCCCCGCTCCTGGGTACAGACCTGTATGAGCAAGCCCGGTGGAGAGTCTTCCGTGAGTATTTCCATGGCGTGCTGAGGAGCTGGGCATCACAAGCTGGCCGTTCCCCAGTGTCCGGCGGGGTGAGACCTTTCTCCTGGCCTCCCAGCTCAGAGCTGTCTACAAAAGTCTACAAGACTCTCCTGATAGTAGCGGCTCTGGTTTTGAAAACTGCTTCCAGATTATGACCCACAGGGAAAGGCAGCCCTTCAAGACCGACCACTTGGAATCCTTGACATAAGACTTCTGGCTTTTCTGTGGCAGGGCCTGTCAAAATGGTGGGAGGGCAGCAGCCCTCATGGGACACCATGATACTTTGTGACAGACATCAGAAGGGGGCGCAGTGTGCCCAGATACCCTAAAGACCACTAACTTATGTTGTACCTATGTAGGACCCCTTTCAGGCATTTTCAGGAATATTTGGTAGTGAGAGCTGGGGAGACAGGTGGTATACAGGGGACTGAGGTCTTGCCTGAGTAGGCAGTGACAGTTGAACCATTGAACTAAACATGACCTTGTCGATATCCTCAGAGGCTAGGGAAACTCTGATTTTACACAAGCTACACTGGCTGGCCAGTGGTATAGAAAGGACTAGAACTTAGCTCTTATGGTTCCTTATCTAGCTCATTCAATTCCTTATGAGGTCCCTAACTGTACTTTCGAAAAATGTGGGGTGCAAGGGAGGGAGGGGGCAGGCCTTGAGACCATTACAGAGGCCTTGAGACCATTACAGACTCTTTCTTTTTTAAAGTGAATAATCATCTATTTACAGCTGTTGAAGTTTTTTTTTTTTAATTAAAACTTTTTTGGGGGCGCCTGGGTGTCTCAGTCAGTTAAGTGTCGGCCTCTTGATTTCAGCTCAGGTCATGATCTCAGGACCGTGAGATCGAGCCCCACCTTGGGCCTGTTGAAAGAGTCTCTCTCTCCCTCTCACTTTGCCCCTACCTCCCTGCTCGTGCTCATGTGCTCTTCTCTTTCTCTTTCTCTCAAAACAAACAAACAAACAACAAACAAACAAACATTTTTAAAGCTTCCTAACCTTCTCAAAATATCCTCACAAATCCACCTCTTTCCAGAGTGAAGTCCCAGGGGTTCGCCTAAGCTGTGCGTGCAGCAACTGCAGACCCAGACGCGACCAGGCATCCTGCAGAGCCGGGAGGTGGCCTCCTGGGGGCATCTTGTAGGAGCAACCAAGGCACCTCATGGGAAAGACCTCATTCTGAGCTTGATGGGAAATTTTGTCCTCCAGAATTCCTCTAAGGGAAACCACAGAATTTATTAGAAGGAATGACTTGATGAGCTCTCTTGGGGTAGGGGGTAAGGTTCCAGGGAGGGTGTGTTGGCTGGCTCCAAGACTTTGGGGTGGGGGAAGAAGTGTGACAGAGGAGGGGAATTTGGATCCACCAGAAGTCAATCCAAGGAGAAGGTGAGGAATAGAAGGAGGAGGGGGGAAGAGGGAATACAGTAAGACTGCGTGTTCTGCTGTCATTCCCCCTTACCCATCACCACTATGCTTGACCCAGGACTTATCTAAATTGATAAAGGGACTGAGGTTGAGGTCTGCATGATGGTGGGAGTGGGGAGGGCAGTGGGCTACATGAGCGAAGTAGAAACAGCACATGTGCATTCAGGAGCTGGTCCACTGGACAGAAGCTCTTGGAATTAGCAGACATTGTGCCAAGAACTTCAGACCGTCACAGGCCATAGAGATGGCTGGGATCCAAGTCCTGTATCCCCAAGGATATCTGGAGTACATATGGAAAAAGAGAAGCAAGCTTGGCTGAGAACAATGGGGAAAGTTGTGCGACTCATATTTCTAATTCCACCTCCTCCCAGAATCAAGCCAGCAAAGAAGCAGCTCGATAAGGCAATGACCCTGTTGGAGCCCGTCAGCCGCCACTGGGGGGTCGTGCTACTGTTGCGCTCTGGGGGAGGGGACAGTGGGCGACACCTGATGGCAGATGGGAGCAGGAGTGGAGCCCTTACTCTGGACCCTGGGCGGGCTTGGAAGAGCTTGAGAGGGGCTAGCAACCCCCTTATTTGGTAGGTGGGAGAGGAACAGAGAAATACTGTTTAGTTACTATCGTTATGGCTGTTTTGTATGCCTAATTGAATTCAGCTTGGATGGGTCACACCATTTTGAATGTGTTGACACGTTGTCCATGGAGCAGCCATCTGGTAGGAAAGCACACACCCAGGCAAAGAGCTCTGGGGATTTAGATGAGTCAGTGACTGGCTGATGAGGGCCAGGAGTCAGGAGACGGGGAGAGGGGGCACTGTGTGGCAGAGATTATGCTAGATCAGCACTCAGACAACTGAGTGCGAGTTGCTGCCCTATCGATGGGCCAATGACTTACTGTCTGCAATACTCTATATTCGAGAGACATCAGTGAAACTGGATAATGTTACCAACGCCACAGTGGCAGACCCCCTCTGCTGTGCACAACCCCACAGCTTGTGAGCTGCTGCCATAGTCCTTAAGGGTGTGGGGCTCTTCCTGCCTTCGGCTTGATAAATGACCCCCAACAAGAACAAATGTAAATTCGGGATGAGTTTTGGGAGCCTCAATTTTATCATCTGCAAAATAGGATCAGTAACCCCTACCCCATTGGCTTACTACAAATTCATGAGATAATGGCTGGAAAGGTACTTCACACACTTCTATTCACTCTGTGTGAATACCACCAGTAAGTGAAACCATATGAAATTACTGATAGTCAATCATTTCAGAACTACAAAAACGGAAATTTCACACAGTTCGATGTTAAACTATTATTTTTTGCCATTATCAACATAAGGATGATGAATCAGATCTGTGATTTCTGGAAAAGGTCGAGTCTGGAAATGAATTTGTATCAAACAAGGTATTGTCAAAAACCCTTGCAACAGGAGACAAAGACATCCCTGCCTGGGCAGATGTCATGGGCCTGCCCTCTTTTGCCCATTGGCCCCAGGGCTGGGGTGGTAAACTTTCATGAGAAAGGGGAGAATGCATTCCTGGTTCTCTGGAGCAGCTGCATCAGGAAGAACCTTCCTTTCTGCCTCTTGTGCCAGCCTCGGGCCCACATGGCTCCTTTTGGAGAATAGACTGAAGGGTTGTCAACCTCAGGACAGAGAGAAGTCCTGCTGAAGGTGTGCAGGCATTTGAAAGAGAAAGAGAACTTGAACTTAGCCTCCCAGGGCTCTGCGCTGAATCCTAATTCACATAACAAACTTGCTGATTAAAGCAATTTTGTTTAGATTGTGCAAGACTTACTGAGGACATGCGGTACAATCCAGCCGTTATGGATGACTTACGATATCAACCACAGCAATACTATTAATGGCTAATTTGCCTCCTGCATTCTATAGGCACAGTGTTAAGCTCTTAAATGCAGAATTGAGATGTTGGGGAGATGACCCTACTGAGGTCTGAAGGCCTGTGACACCTGTTTCAGCCCCGCTCCTATCCGAGAACTCTCCTACGAGGCTTGCCCGTTATTTAGTAAAGTGAGAGCATGCCTAATGACTGTCAAGGCAAAATTGGAGATAGCACTGTTGGGTCTCATCCTCTGGAACAAATTGATCCCAGTCATTTCTTTAACCTCACAATAACACATCCCTGCATTTTAAAAAAAGATTTCTTTATTTTTTAAAAGAGAGAGGGAGAGAGAGAGGGGAAAATAGAGTGTGCACCAGCAGGGGGAGGGGCAGAGGGAGAGGAAAAGAATCTCAAGCAGACTGCCCTCCGAGCTTGGAGCCTGACTCGGGGCTTGATCTCAAGACCCCAAGATCATGGCCTGAGCCAAAATTGAGTCAGATGATTAACCAACTGAGCCACCCAGTTGCCCCAATGTATCCCAGCATTTTATGTGACTCGCCTTTGTAACTCTATTTTAAGCATTACATTGGGATTTCACTGCATTTTTATTTCTGTTTAATTGTTTTTTTTCTTATAGAGAAGTCCCTTTGCTTAGCTGGTAAGAAATGTGGTAACTGACAAGGCAAGACTTGGACATGCCTGGTCCCCTGGCTCTAATGCCATCAGGTTTAAAAATGGACTTTTGTGTGTGTGTGAAGGTCTCTTATCGGCTCTTTTGCAAGGGCTCAGTTTAATGGGTAGTCTTGGTTCAGCCGAGGGTAATCAGTAACCAGCCATACCTCTGCAGTATAAACTGCTTGAAATGGGTGGCCTGTTTGCAATTCATAACAGCACTTAATTTGAGGCTTAGGCATTTCATCTTGAAAACAAACGTTGCCAGCACCAGAAGATAGTGGTGGAAATTTGTATGATTCGAGAACGGCATCTTGGGAATCCGACTTCACAAACTTTGCATCCTAAATCTCTTCCCTCGTAACTGCTGCCATTCTGATTTCTGAACTCTTCCATTCTATAGGAATTAATGACGTCTTAAAAGTGATTCACATTTCAATGTTGGGTATTTTCAGAAACATTTAACAAGTAGGGGATAGTCCTAGAAACAAGTTCTTTCATTTTCATTGAAATAAATATTAGTATCTTCATTATACAAACTCAGGCTTCCCAGGATATGTATGTCTTCTGAGAGCTTACAGCTCTACCAGTTTCTAGACTTTTGTCTACTGGCTGTTTTAACCATTTATCCTTAATGTCTAACAAAGAGCCAACACAAAGTAGGCACTCAATATTCGTTGGACAAATTAATATAGTCACGGAGACAGGATGGCAGAATGGGAGGAGACCTCCAGTCTGGCCTCTACTCTCCTTTGGAGGATGAAACTTATTAGTATCTAACTAGTCTTCTCTGTTCTGGGGCTGGCCCCTTGAAGGGTAAGAGAAATGGACATTCTTTCTAGACCAGCAATGAAGCTTGGAGCTTAACGTTTTGCCCCCAAGTTCTTTCCTTCACAAAAAGAGAGTTTTTGTCTTTTTCTCTTTTCCCTTCTGCTGTGGAGTTACAGTCAGAAGGGGTCAAACGATTTCTCCATGGTTGTCTAGTAATGGTCTTATCTGTTCCTGAACTCCTCTGGTGTTTATTTTCTGTGGCAGTCCAGCAATGAGGTAACATTTCCACTCAGAAAATTCCCCCTGTGCCCTCGACAGCAGAAAAGCTCACTCTGCTTCTTAGGAAAGTGGCCACCTGCGTGTTGACAATCTCCTGCTATTCACTGGTGAGCTTAGACATAATCCTTCATTACACAAACAAATAAAAACTTGTGTTCTTTGCCCAGAAACATGCCAGTGCCTGTGCTGCTTCCATGGTGGCCATGTTGCTGAGGACACTTGGGAACGAGGCTCCCTCTGCCCCAGGAGTCGTGGCTCATTATATTGTCTCCAGGGACCTCTTACCCTGAGCGAAGCATAATGGAATGACAGCTCTGCAGCTTCTTAGCATGAGGGAGATTCCATTTGATTCATGGTTTGCCTGGAGGGCTGAGAGGCCAAGAGGGCACGGGGTTAATTCACTCACCCAGCTTAGGTTCAAATCCCTCTACATGCAGAGATGGACGGGATGGGTGGCAGTCAATTTTGCATTTTAACCGACAGCTGCCGACCCTACCAAAGCCTCATGGCTTCCCGGGGTGCATGGCTGGAGCTGAGAAGAACAAGGTGGTTGTGGAAGGTTAAAGCAGTGGCAATAGCCCACAGCTGAACTGTGCTCCTGGACTCATGAGCTTTTGAAAAATCATTCTTTCAAGGAGCTCTTTCCTCCCGGAGAGAAAGGAAGCATATCATTCCATAGAGCAAAGGAGCTACAGAAATGCAGCAACTCAATTGCACCAGTGGGTCCAGTCCATCCAAGTACAAACTGACCTGGCTGAAGACCCAGGTGTTTATGACACAAATTCTGTTATGTCATTAAAAGGGAGATGCCCTCTTCCTCTCTGAGCCTGGTTGTGTCAGGCTTTGAATACAGTTGAGGGATTTCCGTGTGTGTATGGAAGGAAGAGGATTCTATACCAGAAAAAATAATCTGGCCATGTGGGTACCACTGTCCTGAGGACAGACAGCCTGGCGGTTACAAACCGGCTTCTAGAACCAGACTGCCTGGTGTAATTCCCACCTCCACCACTTACTGAGTGAATTTAAGCGTGTCTATCACCATCTCTGTCCTTTGGTTCCCTCAGTTGTAGAAGAAAGGTTATTAGCATTTCCTAACTCAATGGGTTGTTGTGAGGATTAAATTAGCAACGTGTAAAGTATTTCACGTATGCCAGGCATGCAACAGGGACACGATAAATAGCTACTGTTGATGGCAGTTTGGTGCAATCATATATGCATAAAGAGGACAGAAGTTAAGAGAAAATAAGGATTCATGTGTGCTTTGGGCTTACTTTCCTTCAGTCTCTTGTTTCTTTTTCTTTTTTTTTTTAAAGATTTATTTATTTACTTATTTGACAGAGAGAGACAGCCAGCGAGAGAGGGAACACAAGCAGGGGGAGTGGGAGAGGAAGAAGCAGGCTCCCAGCGGAGGAGCCTGATGTGGGGCTTGATCCCATAATGCCAGGATCACGCCCTGAGCTGAAGGCAGACGCTTAATGACGGAGCCACCCAGGCGCCCCTTCAGTCTCTTGTTTCTTGACTCTTTTGATGTCTTTTTGTTTCTGTCTCCCCACCCCATCCCGCACCCCCACACACTACCCCCACCGCCACTGCCACCGACTGTATGCCTAGAATAAAGCATATTTTTTACTGAAGTTTTTAAAGATTTGGTGTTTGGTTTGGCTTGATTTTCCTCAGAAAGCTCTGAGCACCATTCAAGATTGCTTCTGGGATTCCCATTTTATAGCTCTGAGCACGACAGCAAACAGTCCCAGATGAAGTCATCCCAGCGGCTATAAGAAATAACTCAAGAATGATCTGAAAGCTTAGAAAGAATGATGAAGGCATTTCTTAGGCTCTGGAGAAGGTCACATTTTGCTTTTCCCTCTGGAATTTTCAGTAGGCAGGAAGACTGCCCTGCCCTATCCCTCCAGCACCCCTGAATATCATGAACGGAAACCTAAGGGGCGCCTGGGTGGCTCAGTCCGTTAAGCGTCTGCCTTTGGCTCAGGTCATGATCTCAGGGTCCTGGGATGGAACCTCGCATCGGGGTCCCTGCTCAGCAGAGAGTCTGTTTCTCCCTCTCCCTTTGTTGCTCCCCCTGCTTGTGCTCTCTCACTCTCTGTCTCTCTCTCTCTATCAAATAAATCAACAAAATCTTTTTTTAAAAAATGCTTAGGGGCGCCTGGGTGGCAGAGCGGTTAAGCGTCTGCCTTCAGCTCAGGGCGTGATCCTGGCGTTCTGGGATCGAGCCCCACGTCAGGCTCTTCCGCTGTGAGCCTGCTTCTTCCTCTCCCACTCCCCCTGCTTGTGTTCCCTCTCTCGCTAGCTGTCTCTATCTCTGTCAAATAAATAAATAAAATCTTTAAAAAATAAAAAAAATTAAAAAAAAATAAAAAATGCTTAAAAAAAAAAAAAGAATGGAAACCTAACACAGAATCTTCTGGGGGGAAAGTGCTGAAAGATCTCATTCTTCCCGGGCTTCCAGACCTGAATTATCCTGAACAAACAAGGTGTAGAGGACCAGGGGGTGGGCAGCCCATCCACTCTTTGCTTCACAGCAGGGAAAACTAGAGCTCGGAAAAGCTAGGGAACTTGCCTCAAGTCACTCATTTAGGCAGGCCCGGGAGCCCCCACCAAAATCCAGTCCTCTGCGGAAACTCTGCAACCTTCCATCCCTGCTGACTACTGCGCTAGACTGAGCTTCCTCCAGGGAGTCGTATCAAAACCGATCCTCTGACTGGTTAGCACATTTACTCTCGTGTTGTTCTGAAAGGAAAGACCATGGAGTCTCCACTCTCAGAGTCATCGATGAGGCGTGCCCACCCATTAGTCATGGTCCTTTCTCTCCACAGGACACTTCAGTTCCTGGCGGTGCAAGTTGTTCTAAGGGCACTGTGGTTGGCAGCTGTGGAAGTATGATACAAGACCCATGCTCTGTCCCAGGACGCAGAGATCCCGAGAATGATGGAACCGTGGAGGGAAGTGGAAACTCCCAGGAACGGCTGAACAAAACCCAGGAAGTCCTGAGCCTGCACATGGGCAAGACCAAGAAGGGTACCTGGCTTTTCTCGATTCACTTTAGGATCCACTTTCAGAAGGGTGACATGGCATAGTGGGTGGGGAGAGGAAGTCCCAGCTCTGCCACCAGCTCACAACGTGACTTGGGCTCCTCCCTCCACATGTGAGTCTCAGTTTCCCCTCTGCAAAACATAGGGGTTGGAGGATCTCTGAGACCTTTTCCAGCTGTACGAGGGTCCTCTATGAACCTAAAGGCATACTGCTGAATTATGAAGGGCCTTGGCCGTGATGTCTGGCAGACTTGGGTTCAAATCCTACTGTCACCATTGTTTGGTCCTGGGCAGGTAACTTCTCTAAACATCCATTTTCTTTCATCTGTAAACACAGAAAATGGTACCATCTACTTTGAAGGTTGTTGTGAAGATTCAGCAGCATAATACCTGAACCGTATTCAGTGGAGATTAATGAATGTCAGTAGCTGCTCCATCTACCAGCCCCTCCTTCATCTTCTAGAACAAAGGCCTGGAGTCCAATTAGATTGCTCTTGTTTTAAGCTAAGTGTCCCTGACCTTCCTATAAATCTTAGAGCAGTTGCATCAGGGTAATGTGACCTTGTCATGACTAGAAAAAGGTAGAACACTGCTTTTCATTCTAGTTTGGATTTGTTAAAGGTGGGAGAAGTCGAATAGCTCATTGATTGGCTTTGGTTTGAACCCCTAACTTTGCATCTCGCTCAGTGAGTTCCAATTTAGACAGGTCTTCCAGCCTGCGGGCTTAGCCCAAAACATCCCGGAGTTCCTCCCAGTGAATGCCGAATGGCATTTCCTGACCAGACTCCTGGTACCTGGAAACGTCACTAAAGAATCCTAGAGCTCGGGAAGGACCAGATAAAGGCAGCTTCATCTTGCCTGCACATCAACACCATTAAACGCGTTGTTACAACAACGAATGAAGCTGTCTGATGATATCATCGGTGGCAACTGGTCAGTGAAAATGTTTTTTAATTGTGACTTGAATGTGTTTATCAACCTTGCTTTGTGACATCGAAAAGACAGCAACAGAAACACAGGGAGCCCCAGTCCTCGGGGGAAAACATTAGTCATCTGTGAGCACGCCGGCCGTGGCAGATGGTCAGCCCTTCTCCTGAAGTCAGACTTCCAAGCCACCGCACAGCGTCACTGCCAGAAACGAAGAGTGCTATCTTGACATTAAACATCTTTATAATAAAGTTACTAATTGGTGACTAATACCACAGGCTTTGAGCTGAAAAAAAAAATCTCATAGAAGCTGTTAAGTCATTGGCTGCATATTCCATAATTAAAAACTGCTCCAAAAAGTCCACCAGTCCCGTACCATGGCCTTTTTAGACACTCCGGGGGATCCTGGTTGCCTGAAGAGCTATTTCGAAATATTCAGATACCTCATAATATCACAGTAGTTACATTCCTATTTTTTAATGTCTTTAATTATACTATTTTGCATTCCGGTTTGCAGGGTCCCCCCCGCCCCCCCATATTTGGCAACGCCACAGCATCTGTCAAAACAAATTAGCACTTTGGGTGGTAGAAATACATTTTTTTATGAAAGCAGCAAATGTGTCAGTCTTGGACAGAAGCTTAAACCTGATTTACTGGTTTGTTTTCTTGGGTTCCAGACCCAACAGGCAGAAGCTTTTGAAAGAATTATCCAGTCGCATCACTAGGGCACTTGCAAAATATGTAAAACGCATTCAAATTCCGCCAGAAAGAGTCACTAATTATGATATGTATTTGCATATGTTTAATCACATATATCTTATTTCATTTTGCTATTTCTGCGGGCCCCTCGCGTCAGGGAGGGGGTCCTCAGCGCTGGTACCGCCCACGCTCAGCAAAGTTCTCTCCAGCAAGCCTTCCGCTGCTGCAATGTTAGTTTTTTGTGTTATCTTTTCCGATGAAATTTGAAATTTACAATTTTTAAATGATGTGTGTGAAATTATATGACTCTATTATGTCATAATATTATACATCCCAAAATATTGGTAAAGGGTTCTCCCCCTTCACCACCTCCCCCCCAACTAGAGATCAGAGCATTACTGAGAAAATAATGATTAACCTTTAAAATCAGATTGGCATTTCTTTTTTCTCCAAATCTAGAATTAATACGCATTTTTTAATCATTAGTGTAATGTTCACGATGATACTTTTGTTCTTTTGCCTGTTGAACTGTTACGGCTGCTAGTAACCCTTCAAATTGTTTGCTTCATTCAAGCATTCTTTCCTGAATAATTCATTAGGCATTATTATCCAAGCGTGGAACCCCTCATTTAGCACTGCTGATCTTTTCCTTATGTGTAGCTGACAGGCAATCAAAGTTTTTATCAGTGCAGAAAATTTGCAATTCAGAAATGTAGTTGCAGCAATTAGTAGCTATCAGGTAGCATTGGAAGGACAGCTTCATAAAAAGACAGAGTTGAATGAGCTCCACTGATGTTAGCACAAAAGTAATGGGTAAAACTAACCAGCTGTTTCTAAATTTACCAAATGGAACATTCCCTTCTTCTCAGAGTGGAGGCTTTAATTAACTTGGAGTTCTGTGTGGCTTCCCAGAGGGGGAAGGGAGTGGGTTAGGATTCTTCCTTTACTTGGAGCTGGGGCAGCTCTCCACCCACTAGATACCAACGGGAGGGACCGCTGATCTTCCCTCTCATGGGGTCCTGGAGGCAAAGGAAGCAAGTGAGTGGCACTTTTGCCAGAAAGATTCCAGAGGGGAAATATCCACGAGATGCCAGCTAGGCTCCCCCCCTTTTGGCGTCTCAGATGGGATAGCCCTGGATGAGGCAATTTGGTCCTGCTCTTAAACTTCTGCCCTTCACCCAGGCACCGGCCCCAGGACCCAGACTGACGCTGAGGCAAAGGGGTTGGTCTGGGCCTCATTCATTCCTTCATTGGCTGACAGATTCATTCTTGTCTCTAGCCTTTCATTTCTTAGCTCATTTTGATTCATTCGTCTGTCCATTAGTTTGTTAGATCATTTATCCATTTATTTGTGCATCCAAACATTTATTGAAACCTCAGTGGAATGCAACCTTGCAGCTACCCGTGGGGCTCCTGGTTCTGTATGTGGGACTCATAGGATCTTAGCCCCAGTCTGTCCATCAGAACCTGCTCTCAGGTCTGAGCAGCCAGCCCATTTACACAAGGGGTAAAGGCCCGCCCATCTGGGGGGGGGTGGGTGGTTAATTGGTAACACATTGGCATCAACCTATGGGGAGGCTTTGTGGGGTCCCTGGAACCACAGCGTAGGGATAGCCTCTGCTCCACATCCATTGGAAGCTGTTGCAGCCAGGAGTTCATCCCAGAGATAGTGGGGGTGCTGAGGAAGAGCCCAGGTCTTGTCGCTTCTCTACCTACCAACCCCAGGATGGCCAAGGTGCCTGCCGAGTGCTGAGCGGCCACCCCAGAGCTAGTGATGGAGAATTCAGGCTGGGATGACCAGGGAGCAATATGGCTGCCCAGACCCACAGCTCCATGTCTTGTCTCAGCTTCAACTGTGTTCACAGGCTGTATTAGATAACAGAATAGCACAGTACTTCTCAGCTCAGACTTTGGAGTTAAGGAGACCAAGTTCCATCTTGGCCACTTCTTGAGTTGTTATGTGCCCTGTGGAGTCGAAATTTTTTCATCTTGTAAAATGGAATATTACTCCCTCCCTCATGGGGTCATTGTTAGAATTAAATGCAAGAAAGAGTGTGAAGTGTCTGGCATGGTTAAGCATGTGGTAGGTGTTCACAAGAGTGTCATTATTATCACTAGGCTGTGACTTTTGTAACAGTAAGAACCCTAGAGGTTAGAAGCACACTCCTGAGCCAGGGAGCTGGGTTCTAGTTCTTGTTTTCTCAGTAAATTGGACAAAAACCTTAACTTCTGAGTCTCAATTTCCTCATCTGTAAAATGGGAATACGAATAGTTCTACCTCATAGAATGGTTCTAAAGATTAAATGGATTCATATTACAAAATTCGTAGAACAGTGCCTGGCATGATGAGTGCTACAGAAATGTTCATTTTTAAAAATTTTTGTATCTTCATGGATCAGATAATTCCTAGCTAGTATCAAGTTTTTAATAAAAATTTGTTGAACAAATGAATGTAAGTCCCTAGACGTCATATTTCCCAACCCCTCACTTTTAAAAAAGATTTTATTTATTTGCTTATTTATTTATATATTTATTTATTTGAGAGAGAGAGAGCATGAACAAGGGCAGAGGGAGAGGGAGAAGTAGGCTCCCCTGCTGAACAGGGAGCCAGAGGCGGGACTCGACCCAAGGACCCTGGGATCATGACCTGAGCTGAAGGCAGACCCTTAACTGACTGAGCCACCCAGGCACCCTCCAAACCCCTCATTTTATAGATAAGAACCATAGGGCCCAAAGTGCCTTGACTAAGGTTAGTGGCAGAAAAACAACCAGAATCCAAATCTCTGGACTCCTGGGCCATTGCCCTCACCCTGCAGGCTATCTTGTTCTGGACCTTGGATGACTTTGCCAAGAAAGTAGCCAGTCCCCTTTGCCCACTGCCCCTGCTCTGGCCAGAATCTGTCCTCTGTTTTCTATAGGAGGTCAGGCTGTCTGGAGGGGCTGGGAGAACACTGAACGGGGAGAGCAGTCTGGTTTCTGCACCTGCCTCCTGAGAATAAGACCGCAGGCATATAAGCTCTGCTCTCCTTCCAGCACACACGACACGCCCTGAGCTCACGGGTCTGGCTTCCCTTGGGTCTCTAGATGTCAACTGTTGGAGAAGAACAGACACAGCTGTCCTGGAGGATGCCACAAGCCACAACCACACAGCCACTCGACAACCTTGTGTTGTCCTCAGCTTACCCAAGACTACTTTGGTCTCATGAAAATAATGCTTCTGTACATTTTAATGAAGGTTTGAGTTTTCACATGCATTACTCTATTTTATTTCTAACACAGAGAAAGGAAGTTAGTCTCTGAAGCATGCCCAGTAAGTGGTCAAGAACCAATCTTTCAGCTTCAGGTCTAGTGCACTTTCTACCACACCGCACGCCTCTTCGGAAGGGAATGCCCCTTTTGAGATTTGGAGAACCAAAGCCAAGAAGTATTTCTTTAATAAAAAGTCTTCCAGGATATCATGCCACCGTTAAAATAGATCTGTATGTATTGTCATGGGGAGATGCCCATTGTTGGTGAAAAAAGCAGGTTACAGAATACGTGTACTATAATTGCATTTAAAACCCGTGTGTGTTTAAAGAGTCTAAGAGAATATTTAACAAATGACTAATGATGGTTATTTCTGTGGCATCTGGGTGGCTCAGTCAGTTGAGCATCCAACTGACTCTTGGTTTCAGCTCAGGTCATGATCTCAGGGTTGTGAGGTCAAGCCCCACATCAGGCTCCCTGCCAAGCATGGAACCTACTTGGGATTCCTTCCCCCTCTGCTCCTCCTCCTTCTACTCTCTCTCTCAATATAAGTGGATAAATAAAAAAATCTAAAAAAAAAAAAAGGTGATGATTCCTGGGAACATCAGATAATGGGAAAATTTTGCTTTGACCTTGGTTCATACCTCTGTATTGCTTGCCTTTTTTTTTTAACAGGTAGCATGAATTGTTTTATAATCAACAAAAATGTTGAAGATGTATTTCTAGAGAGAACACTAAATGCCCACATCCTAATTGCCCAGGAGGGCCTGAAAAAATGAGGTTACTTTTCGTTCTGGCTTGGTAAGCTTTGGGGTATCAGCATGTTTAGAGAAGTCCCAGGGACATCAGAAGGAAGCCTGGAGAGAAGGGAGAGGTCCTGGGAGGGCTGGGGCTGGGCGGGCTTCTTGGGATGGAAGTGAATGTGAATGGGGAGGGGCAGCGCTGGGCCGCACACAGAGAAACTCTCTCCGACAGAGTGGGACGTGCCCAGCAAATGCTCGTGCCCACAAAACGTGCCCAGGCATGGCTTGGCACAACCATCTCTTTGGGGGGAAAGAAGAAAGAGGCGTGACCAGCATTAGGTAGGGGAGGAGAAGATGGAGATGGTCCAGGGACAGGAGTAAAGTGACGGGATGTGTGAAGTGCTGGAGCCTAGAGGTCTTTTGAGCATCTTAATGTGTTGGTGTCACCCTCCTGGGGGACTTTGGCCCTTTTTAACCGTATTCAAATCTGTCGCACCCCGGGTTGTACAAACTATTTTTGTCTCCCTGCTAATGACAATTTATTTTAAGCAAACAAACAAATAAACAAAGGTCTATGAAAAGAAAAAAAAATCATACCCTTTGGCCCAGCACATTGACTTCTAATAAGTTGTCCTACATAAATACTCAGAAAAGTGTACAAACATATATGCATTCATGGATACTGACTGAAGCATACCTGTATCACATCTTACGTGGTAGGAACTTTACATATATTGATTCATTTAATCCTTGCAATGATCTTGGGAGGTAGGTGCTATTATTATTATTCCCATTTTTGAGATGAGGAAATTGAGGCCCAGAGAGGTTAAATCACTTGCCCAGCATCACGGAGCTGTGAAGAGCTGGATCTGGAGTTTGAACCTCATCAGGCTTCAGAGCCTGCACTCGTAATCACAGTGCTGGACAGCCTCTCACTGTTGGCACTTGTTTAGTTCAAAAAAAAAAAAAAAAAGCTCTGGCAATCAACTCAGTGTTACTCATAGTAAATTGTTTAAATTACAGTTCATTCATACAAGGGAATATTATGTGACTGTGGAAAGGAACGAGGTGGCGACATGAAGAGTTCCAAGACGCACGACCAAGTGAAAGAGAGTGTGCAGAGGTATGTATGCATAATATGCATAATCTCATTTGCATAGTAAAAAGATGACTTGAATATATTTGCATGGAATTTTTCTGGATGTACCCACAAAGAAGTGTGATTGTGGTTACCTATGAGAAGTAGGAGGAAGGAAGGGGCAAATAGGTGAGTTTTACATTTCAATGTTTGCCTTTCTGCATCGTCTGAATTTTGTTTTAAGATTTTATTTATTTATTTGACACAGAGAGAGAGACAGCCAGTGAGAGAGGAAACACAAGCAGGGGGAGTGGGAGAGGAAGAAGCAGGCTCCCAGCAGAGGAGCCTGACGCAGGGCTCGATCCCAGAACGCTAGGATCATGCCCTGAGCCGAAGGCAGACGCTTAACGACTGAGCCACCCAGGCACCCTGAATATTTTTATTCTGAACATATATTCCTTTTGTGATAACAAAAAAATGAGGACTGCTTCACACCCATCAGAATAGCTATGGTAACAAATAGTAACAGGTGTCGGAGAGGAGGTGAAGAAATTGGAGGGCCGGTGCACCGTTAGTGGGAATGTGAAAGGGTGCAGCCACCATTGAAAAGAGCATGGCAGTTCCTCAAAAACTTAAAAATAGAATTCCTGTATGATCCAGCAATTCCATATAGGCCCCAAAGAATTAAAAGCAGGCTCTCAAAGAAATGCTTGTATCCCTCCATTCATAGCAGTGTTAGTCACATAGGCAAAATGTGGAAGCAACCCGAGTGTCCACAGACAGATGAAAGGACAAACAAGAGGAAGTATATACACGTAATGGAGTATCATTCAGTCTTTTAAAATGAGGGCATTTTTACATGCTGCCCCATGGATGAACCTGGAGGACATTATGCTAAGTGAAATAAGCCAGACACGAAAAACACAAATACAGTTTGATTCCATTTATATTTGGTACCAAGCACAGTACAATTCGTAGAGACAGGAAGTAGAATGGTGGTTGCCAAGGGCTGGGAGGGGAGAGAGAAATGGGCCATTGTTTAATGAACATAAAGTTTCAGTTTTGCAAGACAAAAGAGCTCTGGAGATTGGTTGCACAACAATGTGATGGTAGCTGACAGTACTGAACTGCATACTTAGAAGTGGTTAAGGGGTGCCTGGGTGGCACAGCGGTTAAGTGTCTGCCTTCGGCTCAGGGCGTGATCCCGGCGTTATGGGATTGAGCCCCACATCAGGCTCCTGCGCTATGAGCCTGCTTCTTCCTCTCCCACTCCCCCTGCCTGTGTTTCCCTCTCTCGCTGGCTGTCTCTATCTCTGTCGAATAAATAAATAAAATCTTCAAAGAAAAAAAAAAAAGAAGTGGTTAAGATGGGGGGCGCCTGGGTGGCTCAGTCAGTTAAGCATCTGCCTTCAGCTCAGGTCATGATCCCGGGGTCCTGGGATTGAGTCCCACGTAAGGCTCCTTGCTCAGTAGGGAGCCTGCTTCTCCCCCTGCCTGCCGCTCCCCCTCCTTGTGCTTGCTCTCTCTGACAAATAAATAAATAAAAAGTGGAAAAAAAAAAAAAAGAAGTGGTTAAGATGGTAAATTTTGTTAAGTGTGCCCAAATTAATAAACAAACTAACGATTTTTGTTTGGGAGAGAAACAAAACTGCTATTTCCGGGGCTCCTGGGTGGCACAGCGGTTAAGCGTCTGCCTTCGGCTCAGGGCGTTATCCCGGTGTTATGGGATCAAGCCCCACATCAGGCTCTTCTGCTATGAGCCTGCTTCTTCCTCTCCCATTCCCCCTGCTCGTGTTCCCTCTCTCGCTGGCTGTCTCTATCTCTGTCGAATAAATAAATAAAATCTTTAAAAAACCAAAACAAAACAAAACAAAAACTGCTATTTCCTAAGTGTTTAATTGTACCCCCTGGGGCTCTCTTAATTTCTCTCACCCACTCTTCAGAGAACACAATAGAAAGACCAGAAACTGAGAGTCCAACCATTCCTATTTGTAGAGCACTTTACAGTTTACTGCACTTTCCTCTGTTGCAATCCTGTGAGAAGGGTAGGGTGGGTTTTCTGTCATTCTAGTTCTATGGATGGGGAGACTGAGGAAGGACTCCTCCCACGTCCCTCATTATCTGGCTTGGAATTCACATGCGCTGGCCTTGAAAAACCCTGGGAAGTGTGGACAAAGGGGCAGAGGAGGGCAGGAGGCCCCAAAGGGTGTAGAAAGTTCTATGGCCCCAGGCACTGCAGGGTGTAAGCAGGGCTCTTGGAAGGTAGTGGTTCCCATCCCTTGAATTGTACAGACCATCGAAATCCCCTCCTTCCCAGGAAACTCTTGGACCTTGACTTACTGAGGTATCAATGTTTATATTTGCCAACTAACATTAAAAATGAAAAAGCCAACTATCACCTGCTGCCACCATTTTAATACCAAAAGAATAGTCATTTAAATGGAATAAATTTAGTTTTATGAAAAAATTACCCTACTTTCCTATCTTTTCATATTTCATGCAGCCTGGAGGAAAGAATGGCATCCACCAACATTTGAGGACCTCTGATCAATACCAGTTGTGAAGTCATTCACAGTATTTGTTATTGATAATGATTAAGGCAACAACATGTGTGAATGAATTCTAAATAACCCTGAGCAGATTCAAAGTTATCACAGGTGCTCGGCAAACTAATACCCTCCCCCCCACACCAAGATGTCCACATCCTAATTCCCAGAACCTAGGGACGTGTTATGTTACATGATGAGGGGGAACTAAGGTTGCTAGTGGAATTAAGGTTGTTGATCACCTGACCTTAAAGGAGAGGGGCTGCCCTGCATTATTGGGGTGCGTCCAGGGTAATAACAAGGAGCCTGAAATGAGGAAGAAGGAGGTTAAAGAGCTAGAATTCGAGAGACTGCAGTGTGGGAAAGACTCAACTGTGTTGCTGGCTTTTAAGACGGAAGATGGCACAAGCCAAGGAATGGGACAGTCTTTAAAAGGCAAGGAACATTTCTCCCATAGAGCATCCAGAAGGAACACAGCCCTGCCAATACCGTTTCTTATCCACCGAGCCCCATTGCAGACTTCTGCCCGCAAGAACTGTAAGATAATAAATTTTGTGTTGTTTTAAGCCACTTAGTTCATGGTAGATTGTTACAGCAGTAACATAGAAAATGAATACAGATTTCGTGCAGTCTGGAGAAAAGTGTTGTACTTACCTGTATTAGAGGACTTCTGATCAATATCAATTATAAATTTGTTCTCAATTTGTTACTGATCATGACTAAAGCAATAGAGGTGTGAATGAGTTTTAAACAATGTGAATCATTTCAAGTTTAAGTCTACAGAAATGTTACTTTCTTTTTTTTTAACTGATACAATAACTATTGTTTATTAACTTTTTAATTTTAATTTCAGTATAGTTAACATACAGTGTTATATTAGTTTCAGGTGTATAGATTCAACATAGAGAGCAGAAATGTTATTTTCTTTTTTCTTTTTTTTTTTTTTTAATTTTTAGAGAGAGAGGGTGTGGTAAGGTGGGGAAGGGGCAGATGGAGAGGGAGGAAGAGAATCTTAAGCAGAGTCCACACCCGGCATGGGCCCAATGAGGGGCTTGATTTCATGACCCTGAGATCATGACCTGAGCCAAAATCAAGAGTCAGATGCTTAATTGACTGAGTCATCCAGGCGCCCCGAAATGTTCCTTTCTAAATTGCTTCCCTGAATGGGAGAGAAAGAGGGTGGGGTTACAGGTGGGGCTGCAGTCATGCATTAGGCACAGCTTTTTAATTGAGCACTTACTTTGTGCTGAGCTCCGTCCTCAGTGTCTTATGTACACAGTCACATTTACCCACCCACCCCCATAAACCTGTGAGGGAAGTACTGTTAATATTGTTGGCTCGCAGACTCAAGAGGTTAAATCACTTGCTCAAGGTCATGCAGCGGGTGAGTGATGGAGCCAGGCTTTGCACTTGTCATTTATATGATGCTGATTGTACTCATGGCTGCGTGTTGGGCATCCTCGCGCCATTGGTCAGGTGTGTTGTCATACCTGGGGAAGGCTGAGAACTCGGGCTAACACGATGGCTCTTAAGCTACTCACTGCTGTCCTCACTGCACCACGATGAGCTGCTGCTGTCATCACACGGGGCAGCCTTCTTCTCCCAATTTACAAAAACAAGAGAAAAGTAATAATCATTTGAATGGAAAGACATTTCTTGGTTTAACTTTTTCTCTGGTACATTTTTAAAAAAACATTTGTTACTTGGCTACTTCTGAAGAGTGTCTACAATGTGTCAGTACTAGCTGAGATAAAATACATCACTTTTTGTCATTCAGTCCTGACACCAGTATGAGGCCCTTTTACAGATGAAGAAACTGAGGCACAGAGATGCGAACTAACTAGTTCAAAGCCAAACAGCTAACAAATGGCAGAATACAGTCAGGGCCGTCTAGGACTCCACAGTCAGCTGCCCTCAATTGTGTAGTTAATCCTCTAACTTTAAATCATGGATGCTTCATGCTTTTCTGCAAAAATCCTCATGACTCCCAGGTGCTTGGGCGCGATAGGAAGATTTGGGATTTGCTCTCTCGGTCACGGGCTGTCCCCCACAAGCCGACTGCTGTTGATCAGGCTTGCGCCGACGCCACTCTCCTCCCAGTCCCCTGGCGGTTATTAGCTTGACACTTCAGAGGTTTAAAGCAAATCAGGGATTGGCTAACAAAACATTCTAAAGCAGGTGAGTCATGGCTAAGTCTTGCCCACGCGAGGAAGCCAAGTGCAAAGTCTGAGGGGATTCAAAGGAATTTCCCCGTTGTCTCTCCTGCCTTCCTCCCCTGGAAACCTGCCTGCGCTCCCTAGATGCTTGCGCGGGGGCAAAGTCACGGCTATTCCAGCACGCTAATGGGATGGATTCTGGGAGCGACAAAGGCCAGAGAATGGAAGCACTAAGAGAAGCTTTTGTGTCTCCAAGACTCCGACCCCTTTGATGAGACAGATGTTTGAGCCGGGCCCTCCTTTAGAGGGAAAATGAAACCTCATTAAACAGCAGGACAACTTCCTCGGTGGCAATGGCCAGCGCACATGCCGGTCTTCCCTGGCAGCAGACGGGCTGGGAAAGAGGTGGTCTCCTGTCATCAAGCCCAGCGCCCCCCGGAGCCTCCAGAGCTGGTGTCTGTGACACGTGGTCACCTTGGAGGCTTTGATTTATGGTTGACTTTCGGAAAGGCCAGCCTCCGACCTTGGCAGCCTGGCGCGTCACCATCTTTCCCCTTGGTTGGGAGGACCTTCCGTCAGGATCAAGGGGCATCCCAAGTCTCACCCCCAAATGGAGCTTCGGAGAGACCCTTCTGGTTCAAAGGAAGCAGGAAGGTTTAAAACAGAGGCTTTTCCCTGATTCACCAGCATCGAAAGACCGCTCTGCAGACAAATGTGGGGGAGATCCAGGACTAAAATTCTCCCGTGAGTTGAATCTCAGTGCAGCGTTTGAAGAGAGTATCATCCCCAAGCCCATCTGGCTTTTCTAGGTTTATTCCAAAGCATCGACTGCCCAGCTGCCTTGCCAGGTTGCATTACAAAACAAAAGGCATGGGAGTTCCCCGACGATGACTGTCTCAAAATCTGCCAGGGAGTCTACGCACAAAGTTTAGGGTGTGGGTTTGGGTGGGGTCAATTATTTCAACAAAATTATGGATTTCGCATCATCTTCCTTGAACTGGAAACATCTACATGGAACATATCAGTGAACAAGAAGTTAGAAATGGGTCTAGGGGCGCCTGGGTGGCACAGCGGTTAAGCGTCTGCCTTCGGCTCAGGGCGTGATCCCGGCGTTATGGGATCGAGCCCCACATCAGGCTCCTCCGCTGGGAGCCTGCTTCTTCCTCTCCCACTCCCCCTGCTTGTGTTCCCTTCTCACTGGCTGTCTCTCTCTCTGTCGAATAAATAAATAAAATCTTAAAAAAAAAATGGTTCTAATGGGTGGGTATAAAAAGGAAGAAACATGTACGAGTTTCGTTTAACTGAATAATAAGTTTAGCTAATACATATTAAGGGCTTATCACAGGCCTGGCACTGTGCTAAGCATTTTACATGTATTGACTCTTCAATTCTTTCAAAGGAAACAGATATAGAGAGATTAAATATCTTGTCCAAGATTGCCCTGCTATTAGGAGACAAAACTAAGGTTCGAACCCAGGCGATCTGGCTCCAGAGTTATATCCTAATCCTATGATCTTGCCTTAGAAAACTATCTAAGGGTGAGTGAAGGAGAGAGCTGCCCCTCCTAAGACAAAAATCCTACTCTGGGTTCAAATTGGCTGCGTAGATGTATGTCACATAAATACACAGACACACACACACCAGTATGTCACATAACTACACAGACACACACACACCATGAATGAGACTCACGTAGCTCTGAAAAGCCCCCTGTTCCCATCTCCTGGGAGCTGAGTGACAGGTCTCACCTCCCCAACTTTTGGGCAGGCCCTGCAGCTGGGGGAGAGCTCGCTTCAGCCAGAGGCCGCCACTGGCCAGGCAGTGGCCGGGAGGTGGCGCTGTGTCACTTTCCTACCCTGGAGCTTTTGTTTTCTGTGGGCTGCAGGCCGGAGGTGGGGAGGCTGCTGTGAGCAGAGCCTGTCGCCAATTTCCCTGATTTGAAATCTCACTCTCTTCTGTCACTTCCTTCAAATGAGCTTGGAGATGTTCGTCAGATGACAGTCTTGAAAAAGAGCCAAAGCTGTTCTCTTAATCCCTTCTCAGGTTGGATTTGAAAAGGGTGTTTCCAAAGGAGCAGATTTCATCTGTCAGAGTTACACTCAAGCTGACCTCTTGGCACTGAAGAGCAGAGAGGAAAACACACCAACACTCAACCACCTTGGAAGTAGCTTTGAGAGGGTCGTGAAGAAGGTTCTGGTGCTTGCCGTGCCACAGGCGCAGGCCCTGTTCACAAGCAAGGACGTACACAGGCCGTCCCTTGGCGCGGCCATCTCAGGCCTAGCGGAAGGCAGCCCAGAGCGTCCCATCTCCCCAGGCCTCCGTGGACTTGCCCGACACTGGTCCGGGGGGGCCCACCTGCTGCCATTTTCCTTCCAAGGAGCTGAGTCGTAGAGAGCCCAGGGCCCTGCCGACATGTGGATCAGATGAGCCACGGGTCAAAGGAAGGATCACCGAGCATGGTGAAGCTCAGGGCAGGGAGGGGCCCTCCAACCATTGAGTTTCTATCTCCCTGTTTTCCAGATGAGGAAACTGGAGCCCAGAAAAAGGAAGTAAATCACAAACTTGAGAAGTGGAAAAGCTGCAGCTGGTTCTCAGAATGCCCTGGACAGCAGGATCGCCCCTTCCATAGGCATCGCAGGGGGCTTTGAACTTTGGACTCAGACAGACCCCAGTTTGAATCCCAGCTCTTTGAGGCTCTATCTGTGTGACCCTGGGAAAGTCACTAGACATTCCTGGGCCTCAGTTTCATTTGAAAAAGGGAGGCAATAATAGTACCTACATCATGGGGTGTGGTGAAGACCAAATGAGATAACATACACATGGAAAGGGTCCAATACATGTGTCTTCATCCCTTTTTTGGGATTGAGTGAGCACACAGGTACCATGACAATCAAACTGTGTTCCGTATCTTGCCCTCAAACCACAAAGCTACTTTAATCTTAACTTGTTAAAGAAGAGAATTGTCTTTCATGTCCTTTTGGATCTGGAAACCAAGCCAGCCTTAAGCCCTAGCACATATCTACACAACATGCTAGGATCTAGGAATCTAGGAAGGCTCTCCATTCCTAAATCTTTGTCTTATCTTCCTAAAACTCATCCTTTGGCAGCTACAAGTCCTAAATTCTATTAGTAAATGCTCTAATTTGTGTGCATATCGTTCCTTTGTATAAAATCAAATAAACCCATGAGTGTGATGGTGACATCAGTCACTAACATATTAGTATGAATTTTTTCAATCAGATTGCCTTCTTGCTAATATCTGCATTAAGGAACGAGGCATTTTTGTGGGGATTGGGGAGGGGTTGGTAAATGAGGGGTGTAGTTTTTCAGATGACCCAAGAAGCAGCTTGAGCAGGAAGAGGTAGCATGAGAACAGTGGGGCTGGAGGAGTGCCATTAGGAAATCAACTTTATCTATCTAGAAACTTTAGTGCAGTAGGGGTCTGTGTAGGTAAAGTAACTCAGAAGTATCAAAAGCCTCGATGGCCCCCAGGACAGCATCTGTAAGGGCCTGTGGAAATGCCCAGCTTGGACCCAACTTTGAGACTTTCCTAAGAAGCCATGAATGTAAACTCTTCTTGACTGAGGTAAGGCATATGCCTGGTATACGCTTCTCCCTGGTCTTCCCAGGATGGGCCCCTTCTCATCATTCAGTCTCAGCTCGAAGTCCACCTCCTGGGAGAAGCCTATCCTGACCCCCAAGTCCAACTGCATGCCGCCACCCCCCACCCCATTCTCCTCTACTGTACCACTTCTCACGAAACGTAAGCTCCGTGACAGCCTGGAGCTGGCCTCCCTCCACAGCTGCATTCCAGCAAACTATTACCTCTCCCACTTGGCTGGGCTTTTCCTTTGCCTACAGAATGCTCAAATTTCCAAGCTCCAGCTATAATTCAGTTGGAAAATATGTCGTTTCCCCTCAAGCCTGACATTCTTTCCCATTGCCATTTCTTTTTCTTTCTTCCACTTCCAGACTCTTCCCAGGGGTCACCTTCATTGGCTCCCCCTCCTACCTCACCTCCCATTCCCACCTCAGCAGCTTACAGTGGGGCTTCTGCCTTCAGCCCTTGGCTGACAAGGTTCTCATGAGCAGGCCGTCCCTGATAGCCACACAGGTGATGCTCTACGGAATTCCAGGGTCACCATCCCCACACACAAGGGTGTGAACGGCTCCCGCAGGAGGTGTGCAGCTTGCACTCCGTCTCCTGGCTGCCTTGCTCAGAACTCATCTTAATCACCAACCATTCCCTTTTCTCCATCTCCAATCTCCCTGATCTGTTGGGAACACACCACCCTCGATTCTCTCCTCCCCGGCTTGATGAGGTACTGTCTGCTCCCAATTTCCTCCCTACTTCTGCTTCTCCCTCCCAGCCTCCTTTCCTAATTCTCCTTGCTGCCCCTCTCACGAACTGTGGGCATTCTCTCAGCCTCTCCTTGTCTCCACATGGCCTCCCTCAGGGATCTCCGCTCGGACTCCCATGGTATCAGCTGTCATTTCTGCACAAATGACCTGCCTCTAGGGCTGGCTGGATGCCTCCACTTGACATGAGGGGGACCCCAAAACTCAACTCTACCTAAAGCTCAAGCTTCCTGGACTCTTGCCCCATCCGGGCAGTATTGAGGCCATGCGAGAATGGAAACATGGCGCTGGGTGTGATCCTGGCACCTCCATAACTGGCCCCAGGACTACCTCATGAATAAATAGCTCCTCACACTGAAGAACAGACTGGTGAAAAGGTGAGGAAAAACATCCAGCCGAAACTGTCTCTGCTTGGAAAGAGACAGCCTGCTTCCAAGGATTTCTCGGGTCACTGAGAGTATTTACTGAGGAGGGAATCTGTCCAGATAGAGATTGGAGGGAGCCAGCTCTGACAGGTATGGAATAAAGAGTTGGCAGGGGCAGTGAACATTTCAGAGAAGAATGGGGGGAAGCCCTGACAGCAGCCTGACCTGGTAGTCAGAGCCTTCTATTTACACTTGACTTCCAGTGTGGGTGTATGACGAGAATGAGCACAAGAGAAAGAAGGGAAAGGAAGGGGTAGTTGCCTTGCACTGGCGCCTACCTGTCAAGCTGTGGAGAAACGATGCAGGAGCCTGGAGATGGCTCTGGGCGCTGCTGCTTCTACCCTGGCTGAGGGCTGTCCACGTCCAACAGACACATGTGACCCTTCATCCGCACATCAGTTGCATGGGAGAGGGCATATTGTCCCCAGAGACAAGGACGCAGCCTCAGCTGCCTTGGAAAGACTTTCTCTTTCAGCGGCCTTCATGGAAGTCCAACCCAGAGTCTGCTGTGCCTTTTCTGCATTTCTTGGTCTATGGAGGAGGAAAAGGAAGGCCTGGATGCATTTTGTTTTCTTTTGTGTTTGGGGACTTGTCTGGTTTTCATTTGATCCTTTCCAGAGCTGGTGCAATTTAGGAGAGCTGACCTTATATTTGAAAGTCCTGTTTAGACTCCAAAGATTCAACTGTTGCTCTACTGGGGTAAGCTAGGAAATGCCCCACTGCATGAGGACGATGTCCAGCTCTGACAGAGCTGGCTGAGCAGAACTCCTCAATGACCGGCTCAAACCTGGGAATCCCAGTGAGAGGGAGGAAGACTTACTGGGGCAGGAGTGTGCTGCATTCAGAGGTCAGCCAGACTTACTGGGGCAGGAGTGTGCTGCATTCAGAGGTCAGCCAGGTATTTACACAGTACTACTCAGGGGAAGACCCACGGACATGATAAGTACAAAACCTGTGGGTACACCATGAGAGATTTTTATAACAATTGGACATGCGTGACCATGAACTCATCCAAGTCATATGGGGAATATGCATGAGCCGTGAATTCATCTCATTGAACAGGGCTTATCTAGGTTGCGTGTTGGCAAAATCGCATGGTAAGTTGCACACAGGGGCAATAGGATTGTGTATTGGTTGGCAATTTAAAAATCTAATGCATCACCACAGACAGTTCAAGGAGCACTCCTTCAACCTGTTAGATTCTCTGAGAAGTACTACCATACGGAACATGTTTACCTTTGTTAAATCCAGTGTTTCCCAAACTTATTTAGCTAACAGCTCCTTTTGGGGTAGGAAAGGGGGTGCTGCTAGCATACCAAGGACTTGCTGTTTCTCAAAACACACTTTGGAGAAGACACTCTGGGTGGTGAGAATGAGCGAGTAGATAATCTTTTGGTCCAGAATCTCCAAACATTTTCCAGCCACAGGTCCCATTTGGCTAGATGAGTCAGGGCCTCGGGTAACTACTCTGGATTAACTGGAATAATTTAATGACTGCTCCTGATCACTTGATGTCTTGGAAGATCTTTTTTCCTGCTCTCAGGGGCCCAGCTTCCACCCAGAGTGGGGCAGCAGGCACCACCAGCCCATTATCTCAAGCCTCTGGTTTTAATTAAATTACAAAATGGCGCATCTGAGGTAACAACAGCACAACAAGGCCAGGTAAGTTGGTCACTGAGGGAGAGGTATTAACTCCTTCATGCCACAAGGGGCCCATTTACTACAACCTGGAGCTGGACCAGGGCACCTGGGATCCAAGAGGCGGGTAACTTCTAATTCTTGCCTCTCAGTGCTCTCTATGTTATAAACACAGACTTGTATATTTTCATCTTAAGTTTTACTAGTTATGTTAACTACTTGACGTGCCAAGACATACAAAGACTTCATTTTTCTTTCCTTGTAGTACCTGGTAAATGTTTCACAACCGGCTCTCTGTGACGGTGAGAAAGCCCTGTTTTATAGCACTTGCCAATTTCTGTGGTGTAAATACTCCCATCATGGCCGAGTTCAACCTGCCATGACGACCTCACTGACTACGAAACTGGGAAGTGATACATACCATCAACTCTCAGGGACCAGTGCCAGCCAAGTCAGCACAGGCAAAATGTTGCTTCCAAGTCTGACTCTTCATAAATCATAGCCTGATTTTTTGAACCACACAGTGTCTGAGCAGGAAAATATCTAGATGATCTCATCTAGTCCAAATGTCCTTATGTGACAGAGGAGGCAACGGGCCCAGAGAAACGCAGTGACTTGCCCAAGACAACCCACTAAGGTAATGACGGATGAGATTCACCCAGATCTTCCGGCTCTTTCATTCATACTATACTTCTCTTTAAACATATGATCTTATCTGATTCTCAGAATAGCCAAGCAAGAATTCTTGTATCCATTTAATAGAAGGGGAAACTGATAAAAGGGTACTTTTTGGCTAAGCAGCTATATCCTCAGGAAAAATCTGAGAATTCTCCTGAAGAAAGAAGAGGAGCATGTTTAGTGAGAAATAATTAGCAGTCTCAGCTATGATGTCTGAGATGTGGGAGGAAGGGCTGAGAGTGGGAAGGAAGAGAGAAGGAAGTATGGACTATAAAGGCAGCCACACAACCTGTGGGGAAGTCAGGTGTAAGGAGAAGACTTGCAATCAGCCTGTGTCCCCTTCTAAGTCAAATACCTATCACCCTACAAAGTTTGCAGAGTCCAAGAAGTTTCTGGTGATAACTTCCACAATTTATTTTATTTTATTATTTTTTTAAAAGATTTTATTTATTTATTCAACAGAGATAGAGACAGCCAGCGAGAGAGGGAACACAAGCGGGGGGAGTGGGAGAGGAAGAAGCAGGCTCCCAGCAGAGAAGCCTGATGTGGGGCTCGATCCCGTAACGCCGGGATCACGCCCTGAGCCGAAGGCAGACGCTTAACGACTGAGCCACCCAGACGCCCCCACAAATTATTCCAAATGGGATATTCCCATGGTTTTTCTCTGGCCTGTGTAGGCCCAGGCTTTCTGGTATGTGATACCTTCGTCAGCTGCATCACTCAGGTCTGCAAATGGTAAGGCCCCAGGGTGACAACGATCAGGCAAAGGCCTCAGGGCTTCAACCTCAGTTGTGTGGACTGGGTTTCAATGTGATTTTTATGCTGTTGCTCCCCTCTCTTCTGGGGAGCGACACCGGGGGCTCTGCATTTTCTGCCCGCCTTTACCCCAACCCCTGCCTCTAGCCACCGTCAGAAAGGCCATCACCCAGGTGTTAGGAAAAGGCCTGGAGAAACAGAAGCCCGCATAAGAGGATGCATGGCTTTCTTGAGTTTCAGCGATGATCTTCCGTGTTACCCAACTAAAGTGACTGCGCCTCTCAGGGCACCAACTCCCTGCTCGAGGCTGACCCTCCTTACCTGCCCCACTGAAGCTCCAGAGCAAGGACTCAGGGGAGAGCTCCCAAGGCTCTTCAATGGAAGGAAGAAAAATCAAGATTCAGCATCACCGAGAAAGGGTTTTGGCGGTTGATACTGAACTGCTTCACCCTTTTAAAGACTTTGAGACCCACAGCTCAAATCCTGGAAAACCTCTCCTTTTACTGCTTTTGGTTCTCTTGGGTTTTGCATACATACCCTGAGCTTCTGGGTCTGCTGCAGGGCAGGCAGTCTGCAAGGCTGATGTGGTCCTCAAAGAAAATCGAATCTGAGTCGACAGAAGCCACGGGAGGCAGCCCCCAGATGTTATGAGACCCTCAGGTATCTGTGTCCTTCTGTCTCTCTTGCTATGATCCCAGGGAGAACCATGTCCGAATCATCTCTGTGTTCCTGCGTCCCTTAGCAGGTTGCCTGGCACATGGATGGGGGCTGATGGTTTTGGATGGATCAGTGACCACTTTAACTCTGCCCTGAGGTCTGATTTTACCTTTTTCGTTTCTTGACAATGTTGCCTCTCTGTTCCTGGAAAACAGTGACCGTTAAGAAATCCACTCCTTCACCCCTACTCTTCGCCTTTTGTGTTCCAAGAAATGGCTCACTGCAAAGAACTATCCTTCCCCATATGACTCAGATAAGATTCACAGATGACCCCCTTGTTAACCTGTGACAAGGTCAGACGCAGGCCCCCCACACCCACTCTCTGTCTCATACGTGATTAGCCCAACTGTTTGTCCCCACTGACCAATCTGGACAAAATGCTTGCCAACTTGACTTGACCAAATTTAATCAGGCTTCTCTTCTTCCTCCAGGCTCCTGAACTTTGGTCCACCCTCGAGCATTTGAACATGGGACAACTCTTTCTTAATTTAAGGACCAGTCAGAGAATCAGCTGACCTCTGGAAAAAAGCATTCCCTGAACTGTCCCATAACACAAGCCACTCATCCCATTCCCCTGCACTCCCATTCCAGCCTTAGTTATTCCTTCCTATAAAAGCAAATTCCTTTCTACCTGACTGTGGGGACACTTACTAACCTCATGGTCAGAGCCAACCTCTCTCTGGCCGTAGTTGGCCTCCCCTTATTGCAACAGTCTTTTCAATAACGCCTCCCCTTACCTGAGTCTGGATTTGTTTTCACTTGACATCCTCACCACCCTCTGCTTCGGTGCCCTGGGCCCTCTGATCTGGACCTTGGCCTTGCGGTTCTCTCCCCACCCTCAATCTACCCCCCTCCCCGCCACAACAGTGTTAGTATTCAGGACTTGTCACTGCACTATTTTCTTCTCCACAATTTCAAAAGCCAGAATGCTTTCTGAAAATGCTTAACAGAAGACTCAGCAAGCAATACCTTAAACAATAAAGACATTTCATCATCTCACCAAAAAAAAAGAAGTTTGGAGGTAAGTGACCCTATCACCAATGAGGTCACTAAGGACCCATACTCCATCCATCCGCCCACTCTGCCTTCCTTAGAACATATATATATATTTGGTTGCTCATAATCACAAAAACAGTCAAGATGTCCTATCATCACTGTCCAAAGCACAAAGGAACTGAAGGGAGAAAGAGTTTTCCTTGATGGTCACTCTCTTTAGCATGGAGGAAATCTTATTCACAAGCCCCTTGGGAGATCTCCCCCTACCCCTCATTCACCAGAGCTGGTCATGTGGTCATCCCTAGATGAGGCCGGGAAGGTGAGTTGTTGGAATTGTCTGCCCTGACTATGGTTGGTGGTGGTTCTGTCAGTTGGAGAAGGGAGGAGAGGGATGACTGTTGGGCCTGCCCCCATTGTACAACCCGTAGGACCTGTTCTGTGCTCTCCAAGGAATCAGCCATTCTGATAAATGTGTCTCTGGGTTGATGGTCTGGAAAGGCTCTCTCTTCTTAGGCTGCCTGATAAATGCATAGCTTTTCTGAGTGCAGTGGGTCCACACAACTACCTAATACTTCAGTGAAGCTGGCTTGTCAGGCTGGTAGAGTAGCCAGGTGGGATCTCAGGAAGCTTTCAAATGAAAGCAACTCAGGAGAGCGTATTCTCCAATGCCCCCCTTTCCCCATCTGTAAAATGGGGTAATAATACCAATTGCAAAGGGTTATTGGGAGGATTGATGAAACGGTGCTATAAGGTGCCTATTGCATGGCCAGGCACACGGTGAGGGCTCAGTATGAGCTAGTTTCCTTCCTCCAACCAGAGGGAAGGAGCCTGAGTCCTAGCCTCAGACAGGCAGCTCTGTCTCTAATTCAGAACAGAGTAAGAGATAACGGGGAGAACCTTTTGCATCCCTACCCCTTCCTGGGGAGACTCTTCTCTTCAGTTCAGTCTCACCAGAGTACATTAAGTGCCTGCTGTGTGCAAGGTTTTTTTCCCCAGGGGTCTAGAAGGAAATGTCAGACACCATCTCTGCCAGGGCTGAGCATGTCCCCTACCAGTAGGACCGGGACGAAAGCTCACATAAGTATAAAGCAAGGCAGACATTTGACACTCTGGAACTTGCCTCATTACCTCTGAAAGCTCCCTCGCATAGCAGGGAGTTAGCAGGATGTGGTACTCATAAACCCCAAAGTGGTGATTTCCATATTCAGTAACTTTGATTCCCCCACACACACTATCATTTATATTTTCTGTTTCAAGAGATAAAGCCCTTTGGAAAATTCTAATGCGTTCTCTTTCCCAGACACGGAGCTGCTTTGAACAGCCCAAGCTAATTGGAAATCTCTCCTAAAGTCATACTACACTTTCCAAGGCCTTTTGAAAATTTGTGATCAATATTCAGATTGCCTCTGTGAGTCTAGCCATTGGGGTCTTCATACTATTCAAAGTCCCAGCCTTGACTCTGAGAGCCCTGATATTAACCGGTGGATTGCAAGTTACCCTTGAAAGTCACAAAAAAGACAAAGCTCTTGGACTGAAGAAAGCCTCTCTCTGATTAAAAGTGAATCTTCCATTATGAGAAATGAAACTCCCTCCATAGATGTCACAAAGCTTGATATCGAGGGACCTTCCTTCCTACAAGAAGTCCAGGGGAGGGCAAGAAGGCTCTGAAGATGATTGTACTGAGAATTTCATTAGAGCGCTGACCACACAGGCAGATTTTGCTTGATTCCTAGGCTGTCTCTCTGACCATGCTGCCTGGGCCTATCTGACACAGGGCCTGGCTCATCGTGAGTACTCAGTAATGGGTAAATAAATGAATGAATGAGTGAATGAATGAATGAATGAATGACAGAATAAAATGTGTCCAAAATTGGCATGAAAAAAGGTGATACCTTGACAAGCTGTGATCTTGACGAGTCTTGACAAGGCAGGTCATGAAAGTGCCCAGTGGTCACAGCTCTACCTCCAAGAGACCTGGATGAGAGGGTTCCCCCGATTGTCAAAACGTCATAACACATTTTCTAGTTTCTTTTTTTTTCAAGATTGTATTTATTTATTTGACAGATAGAGACAGACAGCGAGAGAGGGAACACAAGCAGGGGGAGTGGGAGAGGAAGAAGCAGGCTTCCAGCAGAGGAGCCTGATGTGGGGCTCGATCCCATAACGCCGGGATCACGTCCTGAGCCGAAGGCAGATGCTTAACGACTGAGCCACCCAGGCGCCCCCACATTTTCTAGTTTCTGTATTTGATGCTTTGATAAATTGGGGCCTGAGGGCTCTGGAGGGACTGTCCCTCCCAGGGTGAGGCACAAGATAGTAGAAGACTCCCCTACAAGCACAACTTCATACGCAGACCAACCAGTGCACAGCCTACATCGCCAACCTTTCCTGAGCTCTCGCACTTAGGACCTCCATTCTTCTGTCTAATCACCCCGGGCCCACGAACCAGACAACCAGGGACAGCCTCTATGCCCAGAACCTGCCAAAATTATTCAGACTAGCTAATCCTAAACTTACCTACCTTGCTTTGCCTGTTCCTTCCTATGGAAACCACAATAAAGTCTCTTGCCCATGTTTTCCCCTCACCGTCTCGACCTCTTTGATGCTTCCCCCTGGGGCCCCCAGTAGACCAATAGACTTGGTTCTATAGACAGAAATACCCTTACCATGGGAAAGTCAAGGATATCAATACATTCATCTATTTTCTTCATTCACAAACATTTATTGAGCACCCACTGTGAACCAAGCACTCGGCTAGGCTCTTATCTTAGTTAGCTTGAGCTGTTATAACAAAACACCATAGACTGAGTGACTTAAACAATGGACATTTATCTCTCATAGTTCTGGAAGCTGGGAAGTCCAAGAGTAAGAGGCCCACAGATTTGGTTCCGGTGTGAGCTTGATTCCTAGCCTATAGACAGCACTGTGTGATCATGTGGCCTTTCCTCAGTGTATGCACGTGGATAAAGAGAGCTCTTGTGTCTTTTCCTCTATAATGACATTCATTCCATTGGTGGGGCCAGGGTGGGGGTGGATAGGGGAGGTGCATATTATAGGAGGGAGGAAAGAGTTTCCTTGGGCAGGTTGGAGTTGCATGGAGGTGGAGAGACACTGAGCAAAGGGACCATTCCTTCCCATCCATTTCCTTCGTAACTACAGTAGAACCAGAGGTGGTAGGGTTTTTTGCCTTTTCCTTTGTGTCAGGAAAAAAATCATACCCTGATTTCCACTTGTGGCTGATGTTAGGTCTGATCATTCACATTCTCTAGGCTGGACTCTGGATATATTCATGTGAGCTTACAGACTCTAGAAATCATTTTTTTTTCTCAACAAAGCTTGGCTTCAAAATTATGGCCTTATTACAGACTCAAAAATCTCATTTTGAAAGTCAAAACTGGAAATTTACTCTTCCCTTTGCAATCTTTTTGGATAAGGCCAGTTGTCTCCAAGGCCAATAGATCCCCCCTGGCTTCATAGGGGGATGTCCCACACACAGAAATACATAAAAGAAAATCTCATTATATTTTTAAAAAATATTATCCCTTAAGAGAATGAAAAGACAAGTCACAGACTCAGAGAAAATATTTGGAAAACATATATCTGATAAAGGGACTTCTATCCAAGAGACACGAAGAATTCTTAATACTCAACAATAAGAAAACAAACACCTCAATTTTAAAGTGGTCAAAAGACCTGAGCAAATACCTCACCAAAGAAGATATACAAATGGCACATCACCATATGAAGACATTCTGAACATTATATGTCATTACGGAGCTTCAAATTAAAACAACAGTGACAGGAGTTGACCAAGATGGTAGAGATACCACTAAACTCCTAGCAGAGAGGCTAAAACCCCAAACTGACGGCACCAAATATTGACCAGGATGTGGAGCTCATTTATTCCTTGTGGAACCCAAACAGAAGTGGTACAAAGTGGTATAGCCACTTTGGAAGATAGCTTGGCAGTTTCTTACGAGGCTAAAGCTAAACATAGTCTTCCACGTGACCCAACAATGATGCTCCTAGGAAGTTACCAAAATTAAATTGAGAACATACACACACAAAAGATCCTGCATATAAACGTGTTCAGTAACTTGACTCATAATTGCTGAACCCTTGAAACAACCAAGATGCCCTTCAATAGGGAATGTTTAAACAAACTATGGTACGTCCATATAATGAAATATACTTAGCAATAGAAAGAAATGAATCATTAAGCCACAAAAGAACACAGAGGAGCCTTAACTGCATTTAGTAAGTGAAATCAGCCGATTGGAAAAAACTACATACTCTATAATTCCAACTGTATGATATTGTGGAAAAAGCAAAATTATGGGGACAATAAAAGGATCATTCGTTGTCAGGGACTCAGAGAGAGACAGGGATGTCTAGGTGGAACACAAGGGATTTTTCAGGTAACGAAACTGTTCTGTGTGATACTGAAATTGTGGGTACATGACATCATGCATTTGTCAAAACCCATACAAATACACAACACAAGAGTGGATGCGAATATAAACTGTGGATTCTAGTTAATACTAATGTATCAACATTGGTTCATCAATTATAACAAATTTATCACACTAAGCAAGATGTTAATAGAGAAAACTGTGAGGGGGTCTGGGAAGAGAGGTACATGGGAACTCTCTGTACTATCTACTCAGTTTTTTATAAACCTAAAACTTCTCTTAAAAAAGTGTATTAATTATAATATGTATATAATCCTTGAACTTCTACTCCTGTCAGACAGTTTAAATACCAGTGGTGTTGAAATATTGCTATAATTTTTTTTTTTTTTGCTGCTTCTCCCCTTGAAAAGTAGAGTCTGTTTTCTTACCCCTTGAATCTAGGCTGGCCTTGTGACTTGCTTTGTCCAATTGACCATGGAAGCAATGATGTTGTGAGTACTTGCCATCTTGCACAGAAGTCCTGGTGGAAAAGGGCCTGAGGAGAGAGAGGCCATTGAGCAAGACTTAGCAAACTAAAGCCCATAGACCAAATCTAGCCCTTTACGTGTATTTGTAAATAAAGTTTTATTGCCCATTTGCTAATGCATATTCTATGGCCGTTTTTTTTTTCCAAGAATGGCAGAGTTGAGTAGTTGACAGTAAGTTAGAAGTTAGAAATTTTTGTTAGAAGATGACTAGAATAATCCCATTTGTCTATGTAATTAAAATCACATTTCTAAGATGACTCATATATCTAAGAAGAAACAGTAACAAACTTTAGAATGTAATTAAGATGTAACATAAAAATACCATGTATTTTTAAAATAAAAACTTGGATTCAGCTAAAGCTGTACTTACAGGGAAATTTATGACTTTAAAATGCTTACATCAGAGAAAAAGAACATCCCAAAGTAAAGAAGCCAAAAATCCAAATTGAGCAGTTAGAAAAATAAACCAAAGGAAATAGAAGGCAGGAAATAATAAAGATAAGGCCACAAATCAATGACAGTGTAAAACCAACATGGGTCTACAGAATCATCCGAGCAAAAGTTGTGGCTTTAGGAAAAAACCAAATAATATAGAAAATTCTCTAGAAGATTAATGAGAGAGAATCCAAATAAACAATATTAGTAATAAAAGTGGGATGAAACCATACATTCTACAGAAATTAAGCAAGTAGTAAGATGTGAACATCTTGTATTAGTTTGCTATTGCCACCGTAAAAATTTCTGCAAATCCAGTGGCTTAAAGCAACACAAATGTATGATCTTACAGTTCTGTAGGTCAGAGGTCTGACAAAGGTCTCATGGGGCTTAAATCAAGGGGTCTGTGGGGGTGCATTCCTTTCTGAAGGTTCTAGGGGAGGACTTTGCTCATTCAAGTTGCTGGTCGTCCGCTGAGAGACATTTCCTATTTCCAGAGGCCACCCACAGTCCTTGGCTCATGACCTCCTTCCCCCATCTTTAAAGCCAGCACTTGTGTGTCAAGTGCTTCTCTCGTCACAGCTCTCTGACTTTTCTTTCATCACTCCTCTTTCATCATTGTGTATCTCTCTCTCTAACCACAGCTGGGAATGGTTCTCTGCTGTTAAGGATCCGTGTAATTTGACTGGGCTCACCTGGATACCCAAGATAATCACATCTGCTGAGGCCCTTTTGCCAAGTAAGGGAACATATTCATTCACAGGTTCCAGGGACTGGGACATGGACATGTTTGAGGGGCCATTATTCTGCCTACCATACAATTGTAACTTATAAAATTTGAGAATTGGATGAAATGGGCAAATTCCTAGGGAAATATTACTTATTAAAACTGACTCAAAAAGCAATGAAAAGAAGAAGAGTCCATAACTACTCTTTTAAATTTAGTGAGTAGTATAAAAAAATCCCACAAAGGAAATACTTCAGATGGTGTTATAGGTTAGCCCTACTGAAATTTCCAGGAATAATATTAATTCTAATCTGATATAAATAGAGGATAAGAAACAGAGGAAGCACTCCTCAAATAATTTTATAGGGCTGGTCTCAGTAGGATGGTTTTAAATCATGTCACAAATTCTTTGACATTTCTCCCATCAAAAGGTGAAGTCTCCCTTTAAGTCCGCTTTGACTTCCTCACCATACACGATGTGGCAGAAGAGGAGTCACAGGGCTTCCAAAGCAAGGTTAGAAAAGTCTATGCATCCTTGCCCAATTTCTCTTGGGATACTTGCTCTGGAAGCCTCTGGTAGAAGTCTAAATGCCTGAAAGCTTCCATGCTGGATGACCACAAGGAGAGACCCCATGGTTGTCGAAAAAGGTACCTAGAAGCCCCAGGTGTTTGCATCTTCCCTGCTCAAGCAGCAGGCAAGTGAGAGAGCTTTCCAGATTCCAGCCTTAGTCACCATCCGACTGCAAACACATGAGCAATCCCAAGTGAGAATCATCTAGTAGAACTCAGGCAACCCCCAGAGCCACAAGAGATAATAATAAATAATTGAGTTGTTTTATACTGCTAAGTTTGGCATAGCTTGTAATGCAGCAACAAGTAATCACAACACATTTTTATGTAGCAAACACGAATGCAATGCACTAAGTACTCAAATTATACAAGGACAGAAGAAAAAGGAAAATGACAAAAGTCCTGCAAAAAATATTGGCAAACTGAATCTGGCTGTGTATAAACAAAGGTAATGTATATGACCCAATTGAGTGTATCCCAAGAACGCAATATTAGAAAATTAATTAATGAAATCTACCCCTTAACAGACTGAAGGAAAAAACTGTATAGTCATTTCAGTATATGCAGGAAAAAGCATTCAATAAAAAGGAACATCTATTCAGGATTTTTTTAAACAAAATCTTTTCAAATGAGAAACAAAAAGGAATTACCTGATAATAGACATCATCAAAAAGTGAAAAGAAGAAAGGAAGGAAGGAAGAAAGGAAGGAAGGGGGGAGGGAGGGAGGGAGGGTGGAAGGGAGAAAGACTACCAGAAATATCATTCATAATGATGAAATGCTGCAAACATTCCCCTTAAGATGAAGAGCACAGCAAGGATGGCCGTTATCAACATACCTATTCAACTTCGGACTAAAGATACCAATCGGCCAGGAACAGCGTGATAAAGAACGGAAACAAAGCAAAACTGTGTCCTTTTGCAGATGATTTAATTATTTACCTAAAAAACATGTCAATCTACAGAAATTTTAGAATTTGAGAGTTCAGCAAGACTTCTAGATACAAAAGCGGTATAAAAAAGGCAACTGCGTCTCTAAACACCAACCATAAGTTGGAATATGTAATTTTTAAAGATACTATTTTCCATATAGAGAAAAAATAAAAAATAAATTTAAAAAATCGTGCAAATGTGGTAAAATACTAACATTCGGTGTCTGTTGGAAATCTTTGCATTAATTTTATAACCTCTCTCTAAGTTTGAAAGCATTTTAAAATAAAAAGTTTTAAAATAAGTTCTCTCCATCGAAGGCAAAAATGCCCTGAATAGAATAAAGAGAAAGTTTGAAACTGGAAATATGTTTACAGCACATATAACTAAAGGACAATTAATATCTAGAAAATAGAAAGCACTCTCACAAATCAATATAAAAAAGAAAACCCAAAAGAAAAATTGGCAAAAGGGTTTAACACACCCTTCATAGAAAAGGAAGTACAAATGGCCCGTAAGTGTATGAAATAATGCCTAAACTTATTAGTAATCAGCAAATGCAAATTAACATCATAACTAAATACTATTTTACAGTCGCCAGAATAGCAAAAATTTAGAAATTGGTCACTATCAAGAGGTTGGAGAACAATGGACACTCACATCCACTGATCGTGGGAATGAAAATTGGTACAGTCCCTTTGGTAAACACTTTGGCATTATCAAGCTGAACACACACCTCTACAGGAAACTCACAATTCCACTGGAGGTATTTGTCCTAGAGAAGCTCTTACACATGTGTGCCCACAGATATACACAGGAACGTTCATAACAGCACTGTTACGAAAGCCAAAAACAATCCAAATTCCCATCAGCAATAGAATGGATAAATAAATTGTGACATATTCATACATTGGAAAGCCATGTCGCTGTAAAATTAAATAAACCACAGCTACATGAATCAATTTGGATGAATCACTAAAATATAATGTTAAGGAATTAAATCACGGGAAAATATATAATGCATCATTCCGTTATATGAAAACAGGCAAAACTAAATAATATATACATAGATAGATAGATAGATGATAAAGGAAAAGGAACAAGAGACCAGACCTCAAACAAAATGGTAACACCATTCTGCTTTGTAAGCCTGATGATAAATATGAGAGTTTGTTTTCTCATTACTCTTTGAACTACATATATGTAACGCACATTTTTATACGTGGTATGGCTCCCATTTAAAGAATCTATGAGGGGCGCCTGGGTGGCTCAGTCAGTGAGGCGGCCAGTTCTTGATTTCGGCTCAGGTCAAGCTTTCGGGGTCTTGAGATCAAGCCCTGCCCCGGGCTCTGCGCTCAGTGGGGAGTCTGCTTGAGAGTCCCTCTCTCCCTCCGCCCTTCCCCCACCCCCGCTCGCTCTCTCAAATAAATAAATAAAATCTTTTCAAAAAAAATCCATGAACATATAGAATACCTGTGCCACTTGCCCCTGGGACTGGGGGTCGAGCTCACTGCCACGTGCGGCGCAGTATCCGCGGCCAGTCCTGCTACCACAGCTGTGCCCGTCTTACCACACGCCTTCAAACACCTCTCTTCACCTTTCCCAGCTGGCAAGTAGACAACCACACCTACCTCGTGGACGGCTGATGAGCGTTAAATAAAGTAGCTGACATATAAAATACCGACACAAAGTGGGCTTTCAATGTACCTTTTTAAAAAGTAGCAACCCTAATAGGATCACTAGAAACTTCTTTTAAAAAATTTCTTTTACTGAGATAGAATTGTCATATAACATTATCTTAGTCTCGGGTGGCAACGTAATGATTCAATCTATGTGGTGTGAGAGGATCACCACAGAAGTCTAGTTACATCTATCACCGCGCACAGTTATAAACTTTTCTTCTTGGGATGCAAACATTTAAGGTCTACTCCCTTAGCAACTTTAAAATATAAAAAACAGTATCTTTTTAAAAGATTTTATTTATTTATTTGAGAAAGAGAGAGAGAGTGCACAAGCAGGGGGTGGGGGAAGAGGCAGAGGGAGCAGCAGACTCCCCGCTGAGCGGGAAGCGTGACATGGGGCTCCATCCCAGGACCCTGAGATCATGACGTGAGCCAAAGGCAGATGCTTAGCCAACTGAGCCACCCAGGCACCCCTGAAAAGTAGCACTGTTTACTATAGTCACCATGCCCCACACTACATCCCCAGAACTTACTTGTCTTACAACTGGAGGTTGGTGCATTCTGGTAAACTGGCGTCACTAGCAACTTTTAAACACACTTTGAACGGGCCTTTCTCTGATTATATTGATACCAACCAGCTGGCAGCTCTCCCAGGGAGCCCTTGTTGTTCATGGTATTTTTGTTTGGGGCTTTGATAGTTCTTGTTTGCGGTGCCCCCCAGGTCCTGCGTCGTCCACTCCCCAGGCTCACCAGAAGGATTTCTCTGTCATTAGCCTCACAGCTGCTCCACTGAAATAGCCCCAACCTACTATTTAGTCTGGGTTTTAAAAATACACACTGGGTCCCCAGAATCGTCTCTCATTAGCAAGAAATAACAGCAATGGTCCTTAGGCCTTAACCTCCAGGGGACTGTTCTTTTTCAAAACAAGTTTTTAAAATTCCTTGTGCACTTGAAAACAGAATAAATACACTCAGCCGAAACCGAAGGGTAGGTTCTTGGTTGGGTTTGACCCCAGAACACTGGCTTCCGGTCAGGGTGAGAGGTCAGTAGCTCTTTTTATCTGTCTGGCTCCCCTCCTAGACCACGTGAGCCCCTCAAGACCAGGACTATATCTTACTCATTTCTGCATCCTTTCATGCAGGCTTGGTATACAGTAGGTGCTCCATAAATGTTTTCTGAGTGGAAATAAATTCCCTGAGAAAAACGTTTGCTGGCCAGTGTCTATGGCCATTTGAGGGTCCGCAGCAGCTTTTTATATTTTTCATGGTACCTGGCACCATGGACTAATAAATTGCATGGATAAATTAATTTATTAATTGTTTAATTAAATGATTGATTTGGGGGCTGGGAACTGAAGACTGCTTGCAAACAGAAATCAAACAAGGCTCCGAGCTGGCTGAAACATGGCTGTAAATGGGCTTCCCTAGACTGTGAGTGAAACAGAATGAGTATCCTGGTGCTGATGGCCAGAACGAGGAGCGTCCCTACCTGACTTCGCTCTGTCTTTGACCGAAGTGATCTTCCAGCAGTCCCTGAGGGGCCCTGTTGGCACTTATAAATCATTCCTCTACTCCTAGAGCAGCCTCTGCTCACGGATCTCATCCCCTCCCACCGTCAGAGACCCTTGATAAGCCAGGTGCCTGTGGGCTTTTCAGCCCAAGCTCTGCCTAAAGAGGCTGAGGAGGGCATCCTTGTTAAGTCTGGATCAGTGGGGACAATCCCTCGACTTTCTACTCAGGCTGAACCCCAGAGAGCTTGGGTGCAATGTGCTGATTGACTTACATCAGTCCGGATGCACAGAGGAAGCAGGAGTGATGTCAACTTCCTCACAGATGGGAGAGACAGGCTTCCAAATAAAGATGAGAGCATGGTTAGCAAGCAGAAGGGCTGCTGGGCAGCCCCGAGAGCCAATGCCGACCACCACGGCCAGATGCGCGTCTGAGGAGGAATGATCTGGCATGGGGACATCTGGAGTCGTGGTTCTGAATGGTAACTCATCAGAGAAGGACTCATACAGAGAAGCCCAGTGGAGCTCCGAGGCCCAGGGGACCCACTCACCTGCTACTTGACCTTGAGCCAATCACTTCTTCTCTTTAGTCTGCTATTTTCTCCTCTGTAAGAGAAGGGGGATGGGCCAAAGGGACTGCAAAGCCCCTTCAAGTCCTAACATTCTACAGGTCTCTGATTTCTCATTCCTGTCTGTCACCTGAGCAGGTATGTGAGAGAGTAATTACTAGCTGTGGGATGACCCTGGCAGTGGTTCTTTTGAAGAGCAAATATGAGCTTGTTTCTTGTCACTTGTGAAGGGCCTGCTTAACTGGGGTCAAATTGTCTGAGGTTCCTTTGGTCAGATTTCTAATGGTAGTCATATGGTGAAGCATTGTTTGAAAATTTGGGAATTTCAAGTGTCTTGCTAAATTGTTCTCAAAACTGAGCAATGTGCCTAGTTCAAATCTGATAAACTGGAAAAAATGTCATATGTAGGGAGAGCCATGAATAAATTGAATGAATTAACTGGATTTATTCCAGAACAGAAACTGTTTTACTCAGTTTTATATTTCTAGTATCTACTGCAGCGGTGGCCATATAACGTAATGAGACACCCTGTTTCCTCATCAGATGCTCAATGAGCCCTTTCTACGTTCCAGGCACCTTGCAAAGCCCCCAGGATACAATTGTGATGAGATAATGTCCTGGCCCTCAAAGAGCTCCTACCCAAGTAGGAGGGACAGACAGGACACAGACCAACCTGAGAGGCAGTTGCTGCAAGAGGAGAAAGAACAAGGATGACAGAGCGCCTGGCCCAGACTTGGGGAGTCAGAGAAATTTTTGTGGAGGTGACATCTAGTCAGCTCTCTGACGCTTGAACAGGAATGGCCCAAGCAAGAGGCTCAAAGTCCCGGAACTCTCTGACTGACTGAAGTGTCAGCATGGCAAGAGGAGGGATGAGAGAAAAAGAGAGAGACAGAGGCAGAATCCAGTTCATGAAGGGCCTTGATGTCTTACTAAGGAATTGCCTTCAGGGCACTCAGTAACCAGCTATAGGTTTTAAGCAGAAAGCAAATACGTGTTCATTGATTAATAAATGCTGGTATATATTTTTTGCATGGAAATTTCCTCATCTCAGAATCCAGGGTTTGGATTAGATGATCGCCTGGGTCTCTTCCAGTTGTGACATTCCGAGAGTCTTGGAGTCTCTGTTCCGATCTGGGTCAAAGTTTCTTGATGTTTGCCTCTTCTCTCTAGAAGCAGAGATGGTTCTGGGCAAACTAAGAGAATCAACACCGAGCTCAGTCTCTCTCTCCCTCTGTCTCTCCCTCTGTCTCTCTGTCTCTCTCTCTCACTCCCTCCACCAGCCTGATGAGCGAGTTACGTTACAGAGGAAGAGAGCTTCCTTGTGACCAGCCTTGCACCAATCCATCCATCAGCCTATTAACAGTGGCTGAAAGCCACTTATCAGGAAGGCTCCTGCCCTTATCACTGTCACTGTCCGCAAATAAACATCGACTTTATGCGAGTTTCCATATTTAACCATATTTAAGTAACTGCTGATACGTTCATTACATGACATTTGCACTTCAGAATTTAAAATTAGACATGTGCACACAGCTCGTCCATGAAATAGGAAAGACTGGGTTGTTTGGGGGCTTTCCTGCCATTTGTTTTCAAAGAAAGGGAGCTTCAAAGCGAATTCTGCAGAACACAAAAATCTCTTGTACTCTCAATACAGTATGGACAAGAAAGAAATCAGGACGATGTAGTTTTATTTTTATTTCAAAAGGTCGGTGCCTCGTGTAAAAGCTGTAACACATCCATAATGGATGAGATGCATAAATGATACATCAAAGTCAGAAAACACAGTCCTCTGAGGAGGAGAAAAATCTTTCTTTTTGAGCTGGATTTCGCAATATAAAAGCTTAATGCCACACACAAATTCATTACCTGATGATGAAAAAGAATGTTGATCCAGACTGAGCATGAATTAACAAACGCATACCGAGGGCTTCATGGTGTGGGTATGGATTCTGGGTCTATAGGTTTAAAAAAAAATAATTTGGGATAAATTTATCCCTTTGAAAAGAAAATACTTCAGTATGATTTTGGGGGGGGTTAAGTGTAAGGTGTTGATAACATGCCCCTTTGATCCACAATTTTGCTTATATTCCCCTTCTTATTCTCATTGTCTTGAAAACATTTTATCTCCAATCCCTTAGCGGAGCATCTGGACAACGCAAGTGCTCAATAAATGTGGTTTGCATGAATAAAAGAGTAAATAACAATTGCTTAACGTTTTGAGTGCTAACTATATTCCAAGCAATATGCTTGATATTCTCCATGCATTATCTTATTTAATCAACACAAGTAACCCTGATCTGGGTAGTATGAATATTCCACAATATTCCTCGAAAGCAAGGAAACTGAGTCCCGGAGAGGTTAAATCACTCGGCCGTGGGTGCATGACTAGTAGTACTGGTGAGTGGTAAATCTAGATCAGACGTGGGTTTTATTTGAGCCCAGAGCTTATATGCTTAGCCACAATAGGATAATGAATTAATAAACTGGCTGTTTGGGCCCAGTGAATTGAGAAGAGAGTATTAAAGGAGTCAAGGGATCAAATTCACTAAAAATGAAATACACTAATAGAGCTTTCAAGAACTTATTACATATAAAAAAATAGAGAGCTCTTCAACTCTATGGTCTTCCAAGAGTCCTTTGTTTGACCCCAAATGTGTGCTACATAAAGTGCTAATCTACACTGTCCAATAATACGGTAGTCACCAGCCACAGCTGGCTACTCAAGTTTCACCAAAATTAAATTGAATTAAAAATGCACTTTCTCAGTAGCACTTGCCACATTTCAAGCGCTCAAAAGTCTCTTGTGGTGACTGTGTTGGACGGTGCAGATATGCCATGTTTTCATTACCACGGAAAGTTCTGTTGGACAGTGCCGTGTGAGGTTGCCTGGACACCAGAATAAATAGGGCACAGAACCTGCGCTCTAGGAGCTCATTGTCTGCTGAGGCAGAAGGACATGTGAACTAATAGCTACCATCTGGTAGGATAATGTGAGCACATAGAAGAGGTTCGGAACCCAGTCTGGTGGGAGATGAAGGGGATACAGGGCAGGGAAAGCAGAAATAGGAAAGCTTCTCAGAGCAATGGCCAACTGCTCAGAATCTTGAAGGAGGAGTAAGAAATTAGCCAGCAGACAAGCATGGGACCTCCGGAAGAGAGAGAGGGAGGGAGTTCCAGACAGAGGGAACCAAAAGCCTAAAGGCTCAAAGTGAAGAGGGAGCAAGAAAAGGCAGAGGAGGGGCAGAGGGCAGAAGGGAGGAGGAGGAGGAGGGAGGAAGGAGGAGGGTTAGAAGGGGAGGTGGTAGGGAGAGATTGTTAGAGAGAGGGAGGGAGAAAAGAGAGAGGTATTAACATCAGGCACCTCTCTCAATGCACTGCGGGTCATGGAAATTTAACCTGAGCCCTCTTTCTTAAGCCTCATCGGCATTCTCAACAGGGCCGTGTATTTATGATTTGTTGCGGATGCGGTTGGAATGAGTGAAACTGACATGGGAGCCACAGCCCTCCTCCCTCAGGTCTTTGACACACTGCTGCCTTGCCAGCACTCACGCACTGGACACAATGTCTCCCCACAGAAAGACCCCCCTACCTCCAGCCACTGTGTCACATGTTTTCCCTTTTATCTTCTTCGGAACACATTTCACTGTCCAAACTTATATTTTCGATGCCTGTGTTGCTTACTAATTTCTTTTTTTTTCCCAAAGATTTTATTTATTTTTTTGACAGAGACAGCCAGCGAGAGAGAGAATACAAGCAGGGGGAGTGGGAGAGGAAGAAGCAGGTTCCTAGTGGAGGAGCCTGATGTGGGGCTCGATCCCAGAGCACCGGGATCACGCCCTGAGCCGAAGGCAGACGCTTAACGACTGTGCCACCCAGGCGCCCCTGCTTACTAATTTCTTATCGGTAATAAATCATAAATCTCCGCCAGAATTTAAGCTCCTGGCTGGGAGGAACCTTCTGGTTTGTTCACAGCGCTATCCGCATCCCCGGAGTGTGCCTGGTATCTAAGAAGCCTCGCCAAATATACCCGGCAGCCGAGGCAACAATAGCAAGGAGAATTGTAATAGTAGCAGTTACGGTGGGTGTGGCCGCTCACACTTCCCAGGACCTGATTCCAGGCCGGGCAGTCGGCTGAGTGCTTTCATTGTGGTATCTCGGGGGCTTCTCACAGCAGTTCTAGCAGGCAGATCTCTCATCAGCCCAGCGTGACAGCCTGGAACACTGAGATCAGAGAGCAGGGACTCACCGCGGTCACGGTCGCGCAGCTGGGAACTGGGGAACCAAGAATTGAACTCAAGCCTTCTGGGAGAGTTTAGACCCCAAGCCCCTAAGCTCCTCACATCGCGGTCTCCTCTTCAGCTTCCTTGGCTCTGCCTCTGGAATAACCAGATCAGGAGAATGAAGCCAAGAAGACAAAGCCACTTGCCAGCTCAAGGAGTAGGTGTGACCGTGAAGGATCTTCTGACTCCACACCCCCAGAGCCTTGTCTCTTGGTTTTGCTGACCTTCCTCAACTGTACAGGGGGCACATCTTGATTTGCTGACCTCAGTGTCTTCGTCTGGCTCAAGGATGCCCTCCGAACAGTGCCTGGTTACAAGGCTCGACCAATGTTTGTTGAATGAATGAGCACTCATTTGCTAATTTCCATGCCTCTATTGGACACAAGTTGTAGGATACAATGCTCCACGGAGATGTTTCAAAATTTGTGGGCACATTCAGGTAACATGACAAATGGCTACTCTCTGTTTTTCCAGATGTGCATGGATAACAGCAAAGATCGTGGAGCAGGAAATTAGGTTATGCAAATACCTGCAAAGGCCAAATGAAAGTCTCTCTTCATGTGAGGGGATTTATTAGCAAGTCTTACCTTTTTCTTTCACGTGCCCTATTTTACATTTCTGCTGCATTTAAGTTGAATGTTCCACCTAGACATTCTTCAGTACAAACAAAACAGCCAAATTAAGGCTAGTGAAGAAGCAGGGTTGGGTTTTTTGTTTTGTTTTTTTATAGTAAGCTTAAGTGCCTGAGCAAATTATAGCCCAGCCAGCCAGAGCAGCAACGAGCCACTGCAATTGTAAATAAACACGTACATGGCCTACGGACAGCCAGGGTGCACCAGAGACATCTCATGCAATTCATTAGAGCCTTCAAAAGGTTAAACCAGAAAGCAAGATGGGATGGGAATCATGTCCCCAGCACCGAGGACATTGGAAGCCAAATAAATGCTGATTTGATACATGGTAGGTGCTAAAATAAATATTTGCCAAACAAATAAGGGAAGAAATGAGTTTGGTTTCCTAGAAATAGCTTCCATGGTAGCCTGTTTACCTGATGATAACGACCATGTGATTCCTGTAGAGGGTCATGAGGGCTCAGCTCCTTTCTCGATCAAGGCAATACTACCTTGTCGGAGGTTCATATTCTAGAAGAGGAGCTCTAGGGAGCACCCTGGAAAAGGAGTGCTTTTTAATGGACACTTGCTATTCCTGCTTGGCTGACACTCATCCCCCATCTTCAGGCAACACCCTCCTCATTCTCTCTGGGGGACTATGTCTCTCCCATTCTTAGTCAGTGTTGTTTTAGGTGAAGGTAAATTCTTTGTCCAGCTGTAGGGAAAAGCATGTAAGCCAGGCTGGGCCAAAGAGAGTGTAATATCCCCCTGGCCACAGTCACATGAGTCAATTTAGGCCAATCAGAGCCAAGAAGTCTCCAACCTGGAATTTTGCTGGGACTACTGGGTAAGAGGTAAGCTTTCCCCCCAGGGCTGCTGAGAAGGTAGAGTGAAGGTGGAGCTTCTGGCATAATCTTATGAGCAAAAGGGGAGACCTCGCCTAAGAATTAGGTCAGTAGAGAATAAAACAAAGTCAAAGGTTAGGGAGAAGAAAACCACGGTCCTGGATCCAACCATGCCTGAATGCATAGTGCCTCTAGAGTTTTAATTAGATGAGCCAGCAAATGGCCTTTCTTGCTGAAGTGTGTTTGATTTAAGGTCCTGATATCATTTGCAGATACCACCCTTTTGAAGGGTGATACGCACTACTTCAAATGCTCAATATTGAAAAATTAACATCTAGCAGGACTTAATCTTTTTTAAAAAAAGATTTTATTTATTTATTTGGCACAGAGAGCGAGGGAGCACAAGCACGGGGAGTGGCAGGCAGAGGGAGAGGGAGAAGCAGGCTCCCCGATGAGTAGGGAGCTGGATGCAGGGCTTGATCCCAGGACTCTGGAATCATGACTGGAGCCGAAGGCAGATGCTTAACCTACTGAGCTACCCAGGTGCCCCTAGCAGGCGTCAGTCTTGTAGTGCCTGGGTAGGTATACAAATATAGTGAAAAGAAAGCCTTAGAAACATAGAATAGCCATTAAGCCACCCCCTTTACCAACATAATAATTTCTACTGTGTGCATTATGGATTAAGAACTATAAAATGTTTATCCCTTCTGACTTGATGAAATAACCTTAAATGATAAAAAATTGTTATACTCATAAATATTTATCATAGTATTATTTAAAATTACAGAAAATCAGAAACAACCTTAGTGCCCAAGATATGGAAAAGGTGAGATAAATTTTACCACAGAATGTTATATAGTTATTAAAATTACACTTATTAAAAGTTTTCAACAACATGTTTATAGCGTCATGTTAACAGGAAAAATTTTGAGTACTGTACAATCACACTATGTTTAGAAAAAATCCATGAATAGAAAAAAAATTGAAAGTATCTCCAAATGCTAACATTGGTTACCTTTAACTGATGGGACTATGGGTGATTTTCCTCTCTTCTTTCTACTTATTTGTAAATAAGAATCTTAATTTTTCTGTAATTAACAGATATTATTTTATAGAGGAAAGCATGTTATTAAACTTTTGATGTAACTCTCTCTACTAGCTCCCTGAAAGAAGCCAGCCAGCCTTGACTTGGATATGTAAAGCCTGCCCACTTTGGACCACGAAAACTAGTGAATGCACACAACAGATCAGACTATTGCCACAAATCCCTCATGTGATTGAACTCCGGGCGTGTATCAGTCACGCATTCTATGAGCTCAAAATGAGAATGCATTAAAAGCTCTTACCACCCATATACTTTCATCTCTACACGGGCTTCTTACCAAAAGCTATAGTTGGGACTATCATTACATTATTAATCTTATTAGTGAAGAAAGTCCCAGGCAAAGCCTTCAATGCACATTCCTCAACATGATGCTTTTCAGGTATTTCTGTTCTCTGGGGGGCACAAATGGAGGTCTGCTAGAGGAGAATATTGAGATTCCAATTCCTAGAGCTCTCACTCTTCTTGAATAAACCAGTAAGCTAGGCACTGAAAGGACCCTTGAGTTTGATCTTGTCCTTGTCCAAAAATAAGGTCTCAGAAAGGTAAACAAATCAGGCCAGAAGGAGGAGCTAGGAGACACATTGATGAAATCAGTGGGCATGGCTATCTGTTATTAACTGATCTGAGCACAAAAGATGCCTCAGGAACCAAGGACCTCATTCAGTGCCTTGGGCAAACATAACTCTCCCTCCACATGCCAAACTTCCTATCACTCTGTGCCCCTTGAAAAGCCCTTTTGGCTGCCATTTTGTCTCTCAATCAATGAATACAAGGCATAGTCTGGGCCCCATTCCTTGAATAATGTACTGAAGATGTACAAATATGACAATTTTTATGAAATTACCTGGACAAAGCCTGCAAGCAGGGAAAAAAAAAAAAAAAAGGTGAAATGATATTCATCCCAGAGGAGAACGAGTGCCGGGAGAATTTGCTTCCTGATGCTCTTGCACCTACGTGGACCAAGCAGCAAAACAGCGGTTTCGCTACAGAGCTGTGAACTCCCAGGTCTTATTTCTTGGTCTCCCCTCTTCCATCAAAAGCTGGTACTAAGAATGTCTGTGACATCAATCACATCCACCTTAGAAATAAGTATACCACTTGGTTTTATCTATATATTTAGTGTTGGAAGTGTCCGTAGCAGCCAAAGGCCACTGATTCCGGAATCGAAAAATAATTAAGTCCTTTCCAGGAAGCAGCCTATGTGAAGGACTTTACACACGTCTAATCCTCATAACTCTGGAGAAAGTATTACGAGCACGCACCCCCCGCTTCCCTTTTACAGATGAAGAAATCAAGAGAGTTTAAACAAACCTCCTGAGGTCACACAGTTAGTAACAACTGAGACAATTAAAACTGGGGGCAATCTGATTCCAAGGCCTGTGCCCTGACTCCTTTCTCTCTAGAGATGCAGGAGCCGAGCACACCCTATTTTTCTAGGCTCTAGAAATACCGTTCAAAATGAACCCACAAGTCGTTCTACAACGTAGGTGTGGATCAAGTTGTCACATTGTATTCTTTCAATATATACGGTGATACTTGTCAATGACTACTCAATAAACTTTTAAAAATTTATTTTATATATTTATTTTTAAAGATTTTGTTTATTTATTTGACAGAGAGTGAGACAGTGAGAGAGGGAACACAAGGAGGGGAAGTGGGAGAGGGAGAAGCAGGCTCCCCACTGAGCAGGGAACTTAATGCGGGGCTCTCGATCCCAGAATGCTGGGATCATGACCTGAGCCGAAGGCAGACACTTAATGACTGAGCCACCCAGGCGCCCCAATAAACATTTTTTAGAAAAGAAAAAAACCAAACCGCAAGTTCAAAGGAAACCACAGCCCACAAAGCACCCCTCTGACCCAGCCAACATTTAAAATTTCTATTTGCAGTCCAATTTCTCAATGAATAGTGAAAGACATCAGACCCTGGCAAAGGATGGACTCCAGCTGCCAGACAGGAGAAATGTCTGGGGACAGGGTGGCTTCTGAGTGAACCTGAATCTCACTCAGGTTACTTTCACAGGGAGCGAGGGGAAGGACCAGAGGACATGCCGTGTGGTCCACAGCCAAGGGACCCACACTGGCACAGCAAGGCCGGGTGAGGAATGGTTCACCCCATCCCTGGGATCAGAACCTTTGGCAGGTGTGTCTTCCAGGAGCCCCTTCGCAGAGTCTGGTGGCCGCTTCTACCCGAGCACCAGCTCGTCTCTCCGTGGCCTCTGAGATGCCACTAGGAGACCGGGAGTCAGGACAAAGAAAACACAGCCCAGTAGACTCCCATCCACGGTGCCCCTCTGCCTTGAATGGGAGCAGAGGACTCAAGCCTTCTGACAGGCTCCTCTGGCACCTTTTCAGGAGGAAGATAGAGGGGACCTGGGATCCCAGTCATGAGAGCGAGCCTTCAGTGTAAAAATCACTGTTCAATCTTTCCAGAGTCCTCTTCCTTCCCAGGGACCCTGCCATGTGTAGGGGGAGGCATTGGCCGAGGGACACTGTGGGTCACAGGGGAGGATGGAGGGATGTCATGGGCCACGTCACAAGTGCCATTCCTCCAAAATGCTCTGACGCCACATGTGGCAAAAGAGGGGTGGGATTCCGCTGTGCAAGAAAGCAAAGAAATGCCTCTGTAGCACTGAGCAACCTCCCCCAGCGAAGCTTCTCAGAAAGGGTTATAATGTAAACATTCAGCCATTAGAGGAAAAACCTTAGCCTTTATGCCACCCTCCTCACCATTAACGACATCGGCAGCCCTATTAAAATACATGTCTGATTTGTGTTTAATGATCTTGAAAGGAAAGTAATTGCTTGGGTATTGCCATTCGAATGTTCTTAGAAGCGCAGATAATATTTACAATCGGATTATCCTTTCTGAGGGGGGCAGGCAGGCAGCGCTCCCCAGGCCATTTGAAGCTGAGGCTGGGAGAAGTGACCTCAACAATTGGCTTAAGGGTCTTGGAGCTCAGCGTGTATTTTCCTCTTTCTTCTTTTTGCTGTCAAGAGACTCCTGGGTAATAATGCTACCTCTGTTCTTCGAGGAAGGGGATGCGGGGCGGTGAGGAGCAATGTTGTTTTTTTCGCTGAGGAGCAATTTTATGGTACAAGTTAGAATGCAACCCGGTTGTCTCTTAGGAAAACAGCAGCTGACGTTTTTGTCAAGTGAGTAGTGAGGAATTTGAGGGGGGCCAACGATATCATTCCCGAGTGAGGAGGGAGACCGAATCAAAAAGCAAGGAGAAAGGAGAGATGGAATGATGTCGTAGCCCAAACAGATGGATTTAAATGTAAGCCAAGGTGTGAGGCTATGGCATTGTTCCTGGAGCATCGGTGTGTGGATTCATGAGGCCAACGTTGCTGGTCCAAGAAATACACAGCTGAATGCAAGGAGACCAGCGACAATGCACGGTATTGACCGCCCCAGCTAGGGGAAGAACAGTTCCCAGTTCAGATCCCAGCCTGGCCACCTAATAGCTATATGACCTTGAGAGAAAGCAATTTAACTTCTCCGAGCTTCAGTGCCCTCATCTAAAAAACAGAAACGATAACTGGACCCACCACTTAGGGTAATCACAGGAACCCAGAGAGATTCTGGGAAGGAGCCTGGCAAAGAGCAGGTGCTCAACCAATGTCTTGGTTATTATTAGTAGTGTTAGTTTTAAGATCTTATTTATCATTTAAAGATTTTATTCATCTGCTTGAGAGAGAGAGAGAGAGAGAGAGAGAG
>NC_048233.1:62652693-62675465 GCF_002007445.2 Ailuropoda melanoleuca | reverse complement strand
TGTGTTGGACGGTGCAGATATGCCATGTTTTCATTACCACGGAAAGTTCTGTTGGACAGTGCCGTGTGAGGTTGCCTGGACACCAGAATAAATAGGGCACAGAACCTGCGCTCTAGGAGCTCATTGTCTGCTGAGGCAGAAGGACATGTGAACTAATAGCTACCATCTGGTAGGATAATGTGAGCACATAGAAGAGGTTCGGAACCCAGTCTGGTGGGAGATGAAGGGGATACAGGGCGGGGAAAGCAGAAATAGGAAAGCTTCTCAGAGCAATGGCCAACTGCTCAGAATCTTGAAGGAGGAGTAAGAAATTAGCCAGCAGACAAGCATGGGACCTCCGGAAGAGAGAGAGGGAGGGAGTTCCAGACAGAGGGAACCAAAAGCCTAAAGGCTCAAAGTGAAGAGGGAGCAAGAAAAGGCAGAGGAGGGGCAGAGGGCAGAAGGGAGGAGGAGGAGGAGGGAGGAAGGAGGAGGGTTAGAAGGGGAGGTGGTAGGGAGAGATTGTTAGAGAGAGGGAGGGAGAAAAGAGAGAGGTATTAACATCAGGCACCTCTCTCAATGCACTGCGGGTCATGGAAATTTAACCTGAGCCCTCTTTCTTAAGCCTCATCGGCATTCTCAACAGGGCCGTGTATTTATGATTTGTTGCGGATGCGGTTGGAATGAGTGAAACTGACATGGGAGCCACAGCCCTCCTCCCTCAGGTCTTTGACACACTGCTGCCTTGCCAGCACTCACGCACTGGACACAATGTCTCCCCACAGAAAGACCCCCCTACCTCCAGCCACTGTGTCACATGTTTTCCCTTTTATCTTCTTCGGAACACATTTCACTGTCCAAACTTATATTTTCGATGCCTGTGTTGCTTACTAATTTCTTTTTTTTTCCCAAAGATTTTATTTATTTTTTTGACAGAGACAGCCAGCGAGAGAGAGAATACAAGCAGGGGGAGTGGGAGAGGAAGAAGCAGGTTCCTAGTGGAGGAGTCTGATGTGGGGCTCGATCCCAGAGCACCGGGATCACGCCCTGAGCCGAAGGCAGACGCTTAACGACTGTGCCACCCAGGCGCCCCTGCTTACTAATTTCTTATCGGTAATAAATCATAAATCTCCGCCAGAATTTAAGCTCCTGGCTGGGAGGAACCTTCTGGTTTGTTCACAGCGCTATCCGCATCCCCGGAGTGTGCCTGGTATCTAAGAAGCCTCGCCAAATATACCCGGCAGCCGAGGCAACAATAGCAAGGAGAATTGTAATAGTAGCAGTTACGGTGGGTGTGGCCGCTCACACTTCCCAGGACCTGATTCCAGGCCGGGCAGTCGGCTGAGTGCTTTCATTGTGGTATCTCGGGGGCTTCTCACAGCAGTTCTAGCAGGCAGATCTCTCATCAGCCCAGCGTGACAGCCTGGAACACTGAGATCAGAGAGCAGGGACTCACCGCGGTCACGGTCGCGCAGCTGGGAACTGGGGAACCAAGAATTGAACTCAAGCCTTCTGGGAGAGTTTAGACCCCAAGCCCCTAAGCTCCTCACATCGCGGTCTCCTCTTCAGCTTCCTTGGCTCTGCCTCTGGAATAACCAGATCAGGAGAATGAAGCCAAGAAGACAAAGCCACTTGCCAGCTCAAGGAGTAGGTGTGACCGTGAAGGATCTTCTGACTCCACACCCCCAGAGCCTTGTCTCTTGGTTTTGCTGACCTTCCTCAACTGTACAGGGGGCACATCTTGATTTGCTGACCTCAGTGTCTTCGTCTGGCTCAAGGATGCCCTCCGAACAGTGCCTGGTTACAAGGCTCGACCAATGTTTGTTGAATGAATGAGCACTCATTTGCTAATTTCCATGCCTCTATTGGACACAAGTTGTAGGATACAATGCTCCACGGAGATGTTTCAAAATTTGTGGGCACATTCAGGTAACATGACAAATGGCTACTCTCTGTTTTTCCAGATGTGCATGGATAACAGCAAAGATCGTGGAGCAGGAAATTAGGTTATGCAAATACCTGCAAAGGCCAAATGAAAGTCTCTCTTCATGTGAGGGGATTTATTAGCAAGTCTTACCTTTTTCTTTCACGTGCCCTATTTTACATTTCTGCTGCATTTAAGTTGAATGTTCCACCTAGACATTCTTCAGTACAAACAAAACAGCCAAATTAAGGCTAGTGAAGAAGCAGGGTTGGGTTTTTTGTTTTGTTTTTTTATAGTAAGCTTAAGTGCCTGAGCAAATTATAGCCCAGCCAGCCAGAGCAGCAACGAGCCACTGCAATTGTAAATAAACACGTACATGGCCTACGGACAGCCAGGGTGCACCAGAGACATCTCATGCAATTCATTAGAGCCTTCAAAAGGTTAAACCAGAAAGCAAGATGGGATGGGAATCATGTCCCCAGCACCGAGGACATTGGAAGCCAAATAAATGCTGATTTGATACATGGTAGGTGCTAAAATAAATATTTGCCAAACAAATAAGGGAAGAAATGAGTTTGGTTTCCTAGAAATAGCTTCCATGGTAGCCTGTTTACCTGATGATAACGACCATGTGATTCCTGTAGAGGGTCATGAGGGCTCAGCTCCTTTCTCGATCAAGGCAATACTACCTTGTCGGAGGTTCATATTCTAGAAGAGGAGCTCTAGGGAGCACCCTGGAAAAGGAGTGCTTTTTAATGGACACTTGCTATTCCTGCTTGGCTGACACTCATCCCCCATCTTCAGGCAACACCCTCCTCATTCTCTCTGGGGGACTATGTCTCTCCCATTCTTAGTCAGTGTTGTTTTAGGTGAAGGTAAATTCTTTGTCCAGCTGTAGGGAAAAGCATGTAAGCCAGGCTGGGCCAAAGAGAGTGTAATATCCCCCTGGCCACAGTCACATGAGTCAATTTAGGCCAATCAGAGCCAAGAAGTCTCCAACCTGGAATTTTGCTGGGACTACTGGGTAAGAGGTAAGCTTTCCCCCCAGGGCTGCTGAGAAGGTAGAGTGAAGGTGGAGCTTCTGGCATAATCTTATGAGCAAAAGGGGAGACCTCGCCTAAGAATTAGGTCAGTAGAGAATAAAACAAAGTCAAAGGTTAGGGAGAAGAAAACCACGGTCCTGGATCCAACCATGCCTGAATGCATAGTGCCTCTAGAGTTTTAATTAGATGAGCCAGCAAATGGCCTTTCTTGCTGAAGTGTGTTTGATTTAAGGTCCTGATATCATTTGCAGATACCACCCTTTTGAAGGGTGATACGCACTACTTCAAATGCTCAATATTGAAAAATTAACATCTAGCAGGACTTAATCTTTTTTAAAAAAAGATTTTATTTATTTATTTGGCACAGAGAGCGAGGGAGCACAAGCACGGGGAGTGGCAGGCAGAGGGAGAGGGAGAAGCAGGCTCCCCGATGAGTAGGGAGCTGGATGCAGGGCTTGATCCCAGGACTCTGGAATCATGACTGGAGCCGAAGGCAGATGCTTAACCTACTGAGCTACCCAGGTGCCCCTAGCAGGCGTCAGTCTTGTAGTGCCTGGGTAGGTATACAAATATAGTGAAAAGAAAGCCTTAGAAACATAGAATAGCCATTAAGCCACCCCCTTTACCAACATAATAATTTCTACTGTGTGCATTATGGATTAAGAACTATAAAATGTTTATCCCTTCTGACTTGATGAAATAACCTTAAATGATAAAAAATTGTTATACTCATAAATATTTATCATAGTATTATTTAAAATTACAGAAAATCAGAAACAACCTTAGTGCCCAAGATATGGAAAAGGTGAGATAAATTTTACCACAGAATGTTATATAGTTATTAAAATTACACTTATTAAAAGTTTTCAACAACATGTTTATAGCGTCATGTTAACAGGAAAAATTTTGAGTACTGTACAATCACACTATGTTTAGAAAAAATCCATGAATAGAAAAAAAATTGAAAGTATCTCCAAATGCTAACATTGGTTACCTTTAACTGATGGGACTATGGGTGATTTTCCTCTCTTCTTTCTACTTATTTGTAAATAAGAATCTTAATTTTTCTGTAATTAACAGATATTATTTTATAGAGGAAAGCATGTTATTAAACTTTTGATGTAACTCTCTCTACTAGCTCCCTGAAAGAAGCCAGCCAGCCTTGACTTGGATATGTAAAGCCTGCCCACTTTGGACCACGAAAACTAGTGAATGCACACAACAGATCAGACTATTGCCACAAATCCCTCATGTGATTGAACTCCGGGCGTGTATCAGTCACGCATTCTATGAGCTCAAAATGAGAATGCATTAAAAGCTCTTACCACCCATATACTTTCATCTCTACACGGGCTTCTTACCAAAAGCTATAGTTGGGACTATCATTACATTATTAATCTTATTAGTGAAGAAAGTCCCAGGCAAAGCCTTCAATGCACATTCCTCAACATGATGCTTTTCAGGTATTTCTGTTCTCTGGGGGGCACAAATGGAGGTCTGCTAGAGGAGAATATTGAGATTCCAATTCCTAGAGCTCTCACTCTTCTTGAATAAACCAGTAAGCTAGGCACTGAAAGGACCCTTGAGTTTGATCTTGTCCTTGTCCAAAAATAAGGTCTCAGAAAGGTAAACAAATCAGGCCAGAAGGAGGAGCTAGGAGACACATTGATGAAATCAGTGGGCATGGCTATCTGTTATTAACTGATCTGAGCACAAAAGATGCCTCAGGAACCAAGGACCTCATTCAGTGCCTTGGGCAAACATAACTCTCCCTCCACATGCCAAACTTCCTATCACTCTGTGCCCCTTGAAAAGCCCTTTTGGCTGCCATTTTGTCTCTCAATCAATGAATACAAGGCATAGTCTGGGCCCCATTCCTTGAATAATGTACTGAAGATGTACAAATATGACAATTTTTATGAAATTACCTGGACAAAGCCTGCAAGCAGGGAAAAAAAAAAAAAAAGGTGAAATGATATTCATCCCAGAGGAGAACGAGTGCCGGGAGAATTTGCTTCCTGATGCTCTTGCACCTACGTGGACCAAGCAGCAAAACAGCGGTTTCGCTACAGAGCTGTGAACTCCCAGGTCTTATTTCTTGGTCTCCCCTCTTCCATCAAAAGCTGGTACTAAGAATGTCTGTGACATCAATCACATCCACCTTAGAAATAAGTATACCACTTGGTTTTATCTATATATTTAGTGTTGGAAGTGTCCGTAGCAGCCAAAGGCCACTGATTCCGGAATCGAAAAATAATTAAGTCCTTTCCAGGAAGCAGCCTATGTGAAGGACTTTACACACGTCTAATCCTCATAACTCTGGAGAAAGTATTACGAGCACGCACCCCCCGCTTCCCTTTTACAGATGAAGAAATCAAGAGAGTTTAAACAAACCTCCTGAGGTCACACAGTTAGTAACAACTGAGACAATTAAAACTGGGGGCAATCTGATTCCAAGGCCTGTGCCCTGACTCCTTTCTCTCTAGAGATGCAGGAGCCGAGCACACCCTATTTTTCTAGGCTCTAGAAATACCGTTCAAAATGAACCCACAAGTCGTTCTACAACGTAGGTGTGGATCAAGTTGTCACATTGTATTCTTTCAATATATACGGTGATACTTGTCAATGACTACTCAATAAACTTTTAAAAATTTATTTTATATATTTATTTTTAAAGATTTTGTTTATTTATTTGACAGAGAGTGAGACAGTGAGAGAGGGAACACAAGGAGGGGAAGTGGGAGAGGGAGAAGCAGGCTCCCCACTGAGCAGGGAACTTAATGCGGGGCTCTCGATCCCAGAATGCTGGGATCATGACCTGAGCCGAAGGCAGACACTTAATGACTGAGCCACCCAGGCGCCCCAATAAACATTTTTTAGAAAAGAAAAAAACCAAACCGCAAGTTCAAAGGAAACCACAGCCCACAAAGCACCCCTCTGACCCAGCCAACATTTAAAATTTCTATTTGCAGTCCAATTTCTCAATGAATAGTGAAAGACATCAGACCCTGGCAAAGGATGGACTCCAGCTGCCAGACAGGAGAAATGTCTGGGGACAGGGTGGCTTCTGAGTGAACCTGAATCTCACTCAGGTTACTTTCACAGGGAGCGAGGGGAAGGACCAGAGGACATGCCGTGTGGTCCACAGCCAAGGGACCCACACTGGCACAGCAAGGCCGGGTGAGGAATGGTTCACCCCATCCCTGGGATCAGAACCTTTGGCAGGTGTGTCTTCCAGGAGCCCCTTCGCAGAGTCTGGTGGCCGCTTCTACCCGAGCACCAGCTCGTCTCTCCGTGGCCTCTGAGATGCCACTAGGAGACCGGGAGTCAGGACAAAGAAAACACAGCCCAGTAGACTCCCATCCACGGTGCCCCTCTGCCTTGAATGGGAGCAGAGGACTCAAGCCTTCTGACAGGCTCCTCTGGCACCTTTTCAGGAGGAAGATAGAGGGGACCTGGGATCCCAGTCATGAGAGCGAGCCTTCAGTGTAAAAATCACTGTTCAATCTTTCCAGAGTCCTCTTCCTTCCCAGGGACCCTGCCATGTGTAGGGGGAGGCATTGGCCGAGGGACACTGTGGGTCACAGGGGAGGATGGAGGGATGTCATGGGCCACGTCACAAGTGCCATTCCTCCAAAATGCTCTGACGCCACATGTGGCAAAAGAGGGGTGGGATTCCGCTGTGCAAGAAAGCAAAGAAATGCCTCTGTAGCACTGAGCAACCTCCCCCAGCGAAGCTTCTCAGAAAGGGTTATAATGTAAACATTCAGCCATTAGAGGAAAAACCTTAGCCTTTATGCCACCCTCCTCACCATTAACGACATCGGCAGCCCTATTAAAATACATGTCTGATTTGTGTTTAATGATCTTGAAAGGAAAGTAATTGCTTGGGTATTGCCATTCGAATGTTCTTAGAAGCGCAGATAATATTTACAATCGGATTGTCCTTTCTGAGGGGGGCAGGCAGGCAGCGCTCCCCAGGCCATTTGAAGCTGAGGCTGGGAGAAGTGACCTCAACAATTGGCTTAAGGGTCTTGGAGCTCAGCGTGTATTTTCCTCTTTCTTCTTTTTGCTGTCAAGAGACTCCTGGGTAATAATGCTACCTCTGTTCTTCGAGGAAGGGGATGCGGGGCGGTGAGGAGCAATGTTGTTTTTTTCGCTGAGGAGCAATTTTATGGTACAAGTTAGAATGCAACCCGGTTGTCTCTTAGGAAAACAGCAGCTGACGTTTTTGTCAAGTGAGTAGTGAGGAATTTGAGGGGGGCCAACGATATCATTCCCGAGTGAGGAGGGAGACCGAATCAAAAAGCAAGGAGAAAGGAGAGATGGAATGATGTCGTAGCCCAAACAGATGGATTTAAATGTAAGCCAAGGTGTGAGGCTATGGCATTGTTCCTGGAGCATCGGTGTGTGGATTCATGAGGCCAACGTTGCTGGTCCAAGAAATACACAGCTGAATGCAAGGAGACCAGCGACAATGCACGGTATTGACCGCCCCAGCTAGGGGAAGAACAGTTCCCAGTTCAGATCCCAGCCTGGCCACCTAATAGCTATATGACCTTGAGAGAAAGCAATTTAACTTCTCCGAGCTTCAGTGCCCTCATCTAAAAAACAGAAACGATAACTGGACCCACCACTTAGGGTAATCACAGGAACCCAGAGAGATTCTGGGAAGGAGCCTGGCAAAGAGCAGGTGCTCAACCAATGTCTTGGTTATTATTAGTAGTGTTAGTTTTAAGATCTTATTTATCATTTAAAGATTTTATTCATCTGCTTGAGAGAGAGAGAGAGAGAGAGAGAGAGAGGGCATGAGCACCAGTGGGGGGAGGGGCGGGGGGAGAGGGACAAGCAGACTCCCCGCTGAGCAGGGATCCCAATGCAGGGCTGGATCCCAGGACCCTGAGATCATCACCTGAGCCGAGGCAGAAGNTGCTTGAGAGAGAGAGAGAGAGAGAGAGAGAGGGCATGAGCACCAGTGGGGGGAGGGGCGGGGGGAGAGGGACAAGCAGACTCCCCGCTGAGCAGGGATCCCAATGCAGGGCTGGATCCCAGGACCCTGAGATCATCACCTGAGCCGAGGCAGAAGCTTAACTGACTGAGCCACCTGGATGCCCCTAAGATTTTATTTTTAAGTAATCTCTACACCCAGCATGGGGCTCAAACTCACAACCCCAAGATCAAGAGTCGCACGCTCCACCGACTGAGCCTGCCAGGTGCCCCTTCCTTGGTTATTATTCATATTTAAAAAGGTGAGTGGGGGTCTACCTGTCTTCAGTGCCCAGCTTCACGTTACTACTGCTTTGGCGCTTGCGGATTTTTCATGCTCAACATTCATAGCATCTTGGTCTTCTGGCTGTGTGCTCACCTCTTGGTACTCCTACATCCGGAAGGTTGTAGAAACCATGGTAATTCTGCCCATTTTACAGGTTCAGAATCTGCTGAAAGCTTTGCCAAGGCGATGACCTCAGGCAGACATCACACAGGAATGGATTTGGTTTGGTCAGATTGAGACTTGCCTCCCCCAGGCCGTGCAGTCTTCCTTACTACCTGCCTTTTATGGACAAGTCTGGCCTGTGTACCTTCCGTTTGAGCTAACAATCTGGGCTGGAGGCCACACAGAGTGAACCTTCATAGTGAGAGCAGGAAAATCTGGAAGAATTGGAAAGGGTCTTGAATCTGAAAGACAAGGAAATATGTCAAAGGAAAATCATCTCCTCCAACTCCCAGATCATACGGAGCTTGCCCCAAGCAAGGGCTGAAAACAGAAGGCAGCATCAGTGTCAACATTATGACATGGGCTGTTTGTAATCTGTGCACACTTTCTTCAATTCTCTTTCCTCTCCTTCTTCGCCATGGCCACTTCCCTGCCTCAGAGAAGGGGGCTAATGCTTTGCTAGGGGAGGGGCTCACTCCTTTTCACTGAGTAGCTGCCAATTACAAATGCCTCCCTCTCTCACCAAACTTTATAAAAGATGAAGTCCTCTGTGTATCTTTATTCCCAAATTTAAAAACTACAATACATGGGTCACGGTAGCCTCACGTTATACCTAGAACTCTTCTTTTATTCCTGATTCTAGAGACTTAGCATTCACACGAGCCGTAGAATTTTACTGCCAAAGGAGATCTTTGGAATCATTAAGCCCCATCTGGTCATTTTACAAAGAGGAATGCAGGCCAGAGAGGTTAAGTGACTTGCCCAAAATACACAGCTGCTATGAACTGGGCCAGAATTTCTGACTCAGGTCCTGGCTTCTCGATTAATATTGGATTAAGTGCTAACTGAGGCTGTATCTGTTGGGGATTTGACCTAGCGCATGTGTGTGTGTGTGTGTGTGTGTGTGTGTGTGTGTGTGTGTTTAGCAGACAACAGCTGGCCCTGTTAGGGGGAGTTGGGGGACATGGGGGTGGGGATATTGGGAGTTAATGTTAAGTAGTAGCATCCATAAGCATTCCCAGAACCCACAGGACTTTCTCTGCTATTTATGATGCATTTTGCTAAGGAAGTTTCTCCAGCAGTGTGCTCTTCAAAGAGTGGTCCCTAACCGAGCATTATCTGGGCGCTTGCTACTGATGTGAGTTTTCAGACCCTAAGTGGACCTAGTGCCCCAAAGTCTCTGGAGATGACCCAGGAGTCCCGGTTGCATCAAGAGCTCCCCACTATTGTTCGTGCTCGAATATGAGCAGCGCTGGTTTCAGAGCCACCGCAGGCGCTATGGGGCTGCCCTGTAAGCAGAGTGATTGTAAGCATGGGCTTAGGCCAGACAGACCCGGGGTCACATTCTTTTCCTGAGCTCCAGCACTGTTCTCTCTTTCCATATCTCCACCTGGCTCCCTCCCTCACCTCCTTCAGGAGCTGGCTTGGCTGTCCCCTCTGCAGTGAAGCCATCTGACCGCTCTATATGAAGCAATAACCTACCCCTACCCCGAGAGTCTGGATTCCTCTCTCCTGATTCATTTTCCTCCATGGCACTTATCGCCTGACAGCCTATCTATATGTCTTATTTGTTTGTTATTGTCTGTTTCCCTGCTGCCCACTTGAATGTAAGCTTTACTAGGGCAGGCTTTTTTGTCTGTTTTGTTCTCTGCTACAATCTCAACTCCTAGGTGAGTGCCTGGCATATAGTAAGTACTTACTAAGTATTTATTGGATGATTGAATGAGTGAGTCGCTTACTAGCTGTATGACTTTGAAAGAGTTACTTATCTTCTCTAAGCCTCAGTTTCCTCTTCTGAAAAATGGGTGTAACAGTCACCTCAGAGGGTTGTTGAGAGGAGTAAATAAGACCATGTACATAAAGCAGTTAGCACAGTGCCTGGCACCCAGCTAATCATCCAAGCTAACTATGCTGTAACTTTGATAAAGTGACAGGAACATCTCTGGGTCTTATTCTCATGCGACAACGTTCAGGGGATGGGCAAGGAGTTCTCCAGTGTTCATTTGTTGGTAATACATTTTTAAGCCAAATGATTAATAATCCCATTTTAGGGTCACAAAAGAGATGTGAATGTCAGAACGGTCCTATCAAAATGCCATTGTGTATTACCTTTATCACAACACTGGGCCAAAGTTAGAAGGAGTTGTTGATAATGTATTATTAAATTGGGGAGCAACATTGGTTTGCACAAAACTGCCACAAACCCTTGCTCTCAGGAAACAAGGACTCCACATCCCTTGACTTTTTCTCACTCTTCATAGTTACGGCAACTCATGGGGTTCATTCAGGGAGAATGAAGTAAACGTGTTCCACATTAGAGCCCCAGTTTGGAGCCATGGAGATTTGACCTCTTTGACACACCTCCCACTGAGGAATGGGATCTATTCCCAGTCTCTTAAAACTAGGCAGGCCTATGCCTGCTTCAATAATCGAGTGTGGCCGAGGTGATGCTCTGTGACTTCTAAAGCCAGGGCAGAAAGGTCATGTGACTCTGCTTGGCTAACTGTAAGAAGTTTGAGTGGAGAGGCCATGTGTAGGCTCTGGCCCTTGGTCCCAGGGGAGCCTGGCCTTGAAGCCCTCCCTTGCCCCATGTCTCATTGGATCTTAACAACAACGTGGTAGGATGTGATAGACAGGTATTCCTATTCCCGTTTACAGAGAAGGGAAGTAAGAATCAAATGATTAAGGTGTGTTGCCAAGGTGATGTGGGTCTTCAACAAGACAACCAAAGCTAGTACACTTGCACCTTCCAGACCATTCCTAGTCCACTAAATTTCCCAATGCTGATGCAACGGGAGGGTTCACTTGAGTGTGGTCTAGGGCCTTGCATGTTCAGGTGCCTTGAGGAGTCCCAGGAAACACTCCAATAAGATAAGAGAAAACCTTGGGTGATTGGATGTTCTCATTCCACTCCCCCAACTGCGCATTGGACACAACATGCAAGGTAAACTTGTGCATTTTAAACTGCTTTTTAGAGAAAAGCAATCACATTTTGAAACATTTCATCCGCGAATCAATGGATCAAGACCTTGTCAGATATTTGCTGAGAACAAATAAAAGTCATGATACATTCTGTAAAATTTAAAACACACATACACCAAGATGTATGGTGTGATTTTTTGATCAAACTTTTCACTCGTCAGACCCTGAACTAGTGCCACCAATGGAACTCAGCAAAGCCCTAGATGGCTTTTCAGAGGCCATCTTCTCTAAGGGCCTAGATGGCCCTTATCACCTAAACACATGAGTGAGCCATGGCTAGCGCCTAAACAGAAAATTGTAAGTGGCATATATTAATATAAGTAATACATTTATGTTGCTATAACTACTATTTTTGTACTAACATAATTACTGTGAAATAATTAACTATTAATAAGCTGTTAAATCCTACTCTTGACAAAGGCAGAAATTATGAATTAGATTATGTTAGAAGGCAAAAGCAGTCCACCCAAGAAAGAGACACTTTTCTTTGCGGTGACTTGAGCTTCCCAAGGACCTCCCTAAGTCCCAGGACCAGGCTCTACTGCCCCAAGAAAAGATGAATCCACCTACAAACTGAAAGCAGCTAGGACCTAGAGGAACACCTGTTCGAGCATTTTCTCTGCTGGTTTAAATGTCTAGGCCAGAGCCATTTCTGAGTCAGTGTAATTGAATTACATGTTTCTCAAATGGCTATGATAGACCCCGTGGTGAGCTAGACATTTGGAGATTTATAAGAGAAGCAGAGGGGGGATTTTGTCCTCAGCCTTCAGCACTTAGAATTCAGACGCTGACTCCTTACCTTCGTGCTTTTGCCTCTTCCCCAGCACTCACTTGTAGCTCAGCAGTCAAGATTCCTTTGATGTGTCTGGCTCAAATTTTGTTCAATTTTGATGGCGCAGGGTGGGAACAAGAGAGAAGAAGCCAACAACAGCGACAACAAAAAAATCGCTAAGACATAAATCTTTTGACTTGTGCCATCATTCAATACAGCAATCAAATAAGTCTTGGGAAGAAAGCCATTTCTCTCATATCACTGATGTGGCTGATATTAGCAATAGTGTCTGCTCGTGGCCTGGGGTCTTTCTGCAGAGCAACTTTGAAACATGGACATGGAAATACACATTTCCACCTTAACTAATAGTATCTCAAGGAAGCCATAGGTTCATAGACCAATATATGGACCAATTCATGTCATATCCAGTTCAAAAAAAATAAGGAGGGTTTTTGAGCAACAAATGATTAACTGATTGATTTTCCCCAAATACTTTCTGTTCTGCTCTAAACCCCCTCATGTAAGCTGCCAGATCATGAGGCATCCATTTCCTCAAGGTAGGGTTGCTCATGACAGAAGAACAAAAGTAATTCTTGGCTTTGGTGTTTCAAAAGCCAAGGTTTGCACAAGTCTGATTTGGGATCTTAAAACAATAATAATTTGACTACATATCCCTGTGGGATATAACCCAAAGGCAAAAGGAACGAAGAGAAAACAACAACAACAACAACAACAACAACAGCAACAACAACACTTTGAACTGTTTTCTGTAATTTTATTTTTGGTGGTAATGTTGGTATTGTAATACCGTTGTGTATCTGTTATGGATTAAACCAAATGAATGAATATGTTGGGATTCTTAGGAACCAGGATTTGGGTTACATAGAAGAAACAGATGCAGTCAAGTAAAAAACACTTAATATTCTGCACCCAATTCCAATATATGGGGTTTTCCCCACACACCAATAAGCATTACAGCTGAGTATCTACAATTCAACTAAACTCTGACACTTTCTATCTGGATGGAGATCGCATCAGATTCCGGAGGTTAAGGGCTTAGTCCTACAAGAATGCCCTCCACTTCTGATGCCAGATTGCAAGTTCAGGTTGTTACCAGTGCTTCTCAGTGGCCAGCTATAAATCAGAAGTTCCTAGGCTCCCTCCTTGGGTTCAGTTAATTCGCTAGAACGGCTTACAGAATTCAGGAAACTAGTTCCCTCACCAGATTACTGGCTTATTGTAAAAGAATATAACTCAGGAACAGCCAATGGAAGAGATACTTGCATGGGGCAAGGTATGTGGGAAGGGGTGCAGAGAGCCTCATGGTCTCTGACCAGCCCACTCTCCTGGCATCTCCACGTGTTCACCAACCCAGGAGCTCTCCAAACTCTCTTCTTTTGGCTTTTTATGGAGGCTTCATTACGTAAGCATGATTGATTAAATCATTGACCATTGGTGATTGTACTCAATCTCCAGCCCCCTTCTCTTTCACTAGGTCAAGGGAGGGAGGTTGAAATTTCCAAACCTATAATCACAGGGTTGGGTCCCCTAGCAACCCACTTCCATTCTTTCCTGTCGGCTACAAATCGCGTCATTAACATAACAAAAGACACCTTTACTGCTCTCAACACTTAGGAAATTCTGAGGGTTTTAGAAGCTCTGTGCCACAAATGAGGATAAAAACCAAATATCTATTTCTTACTATGAATCACAAAATCACAATCCTGTCTTCTTGAATTTGAAATGACATATCAAATGAACTCATTACCATGTATTTTATCTTTATCCCTACCTTTGCCCACTGAAAAGGACAGGAGACAATATCCAAACCCACAGAATGTTTACCAGCAAGACTGAACCCTAATGGAAACTATGGACTTCGGTAGATAATATTGTGTCAGTGTAGGCTCATTGATTGAAACAAATGTACCACTGTGGTGGGGGATGTTGATAATGAGGGAGGCAGTGTCATTGGGGGAGGGTAGCAGGCGATTTCCTGAGAGCCCAAGCGTGGCATGAAGACATACAGGACCCCAAACATCTCCCCAGGTTGCCCACAGTCTCAGTGTGTCATGAAGGCGACCGGCAAAGTGCCAAACTAGGAGAGTCTTTGAAGTCAAATGAGAAGTTCGCAGAAGCAGCCCCCAAGAACCAATATTCCAAACCCAGAGGAAACAAAAGCATCACAACAGATGCCAGAGGGACTTCGTGGTGATGACTGAGACCCGGATGTGCCCATTTCACTGCTCCAGCCACGCCCCTGCTCTGAAACAAAGGAGCTGCACTGCCTAAGCTTATTATCTGCTTACTTAGCAGGTGAGAGCTCAAAGTACAAAACCAATTTTTTAAGTTCACTTACAGAAAAATAAAGTTGTATTATCCATACATCTAAGTTTGTGCTTAACGAAGTTTCATTGATCTTCTTTTTTTAAGCCAACATCCTCTGATCCACCCCGGCATTCTGTGCCGAAGGCCTGTCTGCCTTCGACGACAAACGACAATGGAAAGGGCTCTAAAAACGCTCTGAGAGAAGGACACTCGGGAGGATGAGAAAGAGGGAGAGGGCCACGTCACTCTTGCCATGTATTTGTTTGGTTCTGAGAACTGGGAGCAGATGTTTAACTTTTTCAAAGTGAAAGAAGATACAACAAAGATCATGTATGATATGATTTGTTCTCAGGTCAGAATAATAATGATGGTTGGTTAACCCGAGTGATTGCTATGCACCCAGTGCTGGATGTGAACATCTCCTGTCAACGAATGTTACCATAGCTCCCCCAAACTGGCACTCGGGGACCAGAGGAGCTTGCTTGAGAGCCACACACCTGGCTTTTAATGGCAGTTTGGCAGGAACCCAAGCGCTGTGGCTTCAGGACCTCGGTTCTTGGCCACCCTGCTCTAGGGTCTCTATTGCCTCAACATAGCAGACGTGTCCAGTCTGTGGCCCGCCACCTGTAAGATCGCTCCAGGCCTCCTCTCTGGAAGGGTGGGTCAGCGGAGACTTGCTCCAACTCAGCGATTTTAGAAACGAGGACGCCGCCTTCAGAAAACTGATGCGGACAAGCTCCAGATGAGGCCCGAGTTTGCCTTAACAAAAAGTGTTTGTTTTGTGAAGACAAGTGTCAGTGGCTGTCACGGAAAGCAGAAGCGGGCTAACTAAACTGCAAGAGGCCAGCCAGGGTCACTCTGACCTGGAGGCTCTGCTTAGAGTAGGGAGGGGAAAAGCAAAATACACTTGGCTATCAATGGACTATTTCAATCCTTCTCTAAATAGGCCATGCATGAGAAAGCAGGTCAAAGTTCATTTGTTTTAGATCAGGTGTGAGAAGGAAATATACAAGGCACCTCGCTGAGGTTGGGGGTGTTTCTTTGTTCTGTAATTTGACATTCAGAGTTGGTATGAATAACATGAGTAGATAAAGTCAGTTAATGGCCTCAGTTTTCACTGCTAATAAATGAACATTATATATGGAAAGCCTGGTGGTGGATGGACCCTGGGGGTGTCCAAGTTACTCAGCCTGAGGCCCAGGCATAAATTCGGTACTGTTTGTCCTGCTGCCGCCACGCAGAACATTCTCTTTCAGCTGCTATGGGACACAGAGGAAGGGACCTGACGAGCTTCTGGGTTGTTGTTGGACATAATGTGACCTGGCTCTGGGTCAAAACAAATTTGGCCCTTTAAAGTCTCTGAGGGTTGGGACAAGTCCTGAAAAACAGTGACAAGACCATAATAGGTCCTTTATGAATGGTTCCGTTCTCAAACGACATTGAGTCTGGTGTTCACAGGCACTGACCTCAGCGGTGTCACTTCAGGAGCAGCCTGGGGCTGCAGAGAGATGGTGCTATAAATAGAAGCTGTGCAGCTGTGAGGGGAGCTATTTTGGGATCCCAGGGGTCTCACTTGTACTTCAGGTTAGGAGGCTTCCAACCTGTGTATGTGTTGGGAGGCGACCAGACCAAACCAGACCAGGCATAGCCCTCCTCCCTCCCTGCCCCCCTCTGCTGCTAGGCCCACCAGGTCCCATCTCCTCTTTCTCTTTCTTTAAAGATTTCACCGGCACAGGGCACTGGAGTTCTGTGGAGGAGAAACACAAAAGAGAGAAGAGGGAGCAAGTCATGTCCCAGCCCAGAGTGTTTGGGGAAATTGCTTCCTCAGCTGTGTTCTAGATAAGACTGTCTGACCTTTGCAGGGCTGGTAGAAGTGCCAAGGCCTCAGGCTCTCAATGCCTTTTGCATCCACGTCAGTGGCTGTCAAACAGGAAGTAACCTGGGAGCAGAGGTGAGAAAACAGGGTGTTAGACTCCTCTTCACAGCTCAGCTCCGGCCCACAGAGTGGCAATGGGGCTGGTTCTTTCTCTCTCATGGCCCAAGTGCCATGGTTTAAGTTGGTGTGGCCTTAGAGCCCTCTGAGCAGCACAGCTTCTTTCCCTCCCCTTCTACCTGTCTTGAAATTACCTCCCTGGTCATGTGAGGTTAGAAGAAATGGCAGATTAATGGTCTCCTCTCCTATTAACCCATGTTTAATGGACCACATTAATGGCAGCCATCTTGAAGACAGACCCAGTGTCTAATGGAGCAGCTCACATTGCTTGAGCATGTGCAATTTACAGCACACAGACCTGGGTTGGAATGCTGCGTTGCTACATCTTAGTTATGTGGCCTTTGGCAAGTCTGTTCCTTTCCCTGGGGCTCAGGCTTCACTTCTAAAATGGGAGCCATTTGCCTATCTGCCTCATGGGGTTGTTGTGAGAATTAAATGTGACAAAATACTTAGTACCACCCATGCCACTTGGTAAGTGCCATGTAATATATCACATTGGTGTAATGGATGTATTATATCCCTTCTTATGAACAGCTGGAGAGACAGAATTGACGAGGAGAGCCCTTGAGGTTTGGAGCTGTATGAGGACCCTCGTTCTGACCTACTCTGAGGAAGGACCCTCCTGAGCCACGAAAAAGGAGAATGACAAGGGGGAAGAAGGGAGCAAGGATGTAGGCAAACTTCCTCTGCCTTCTGACTGGGCCTCAGGCTGGCCCCAGCTGGTTGAGCTCCGAGGAGCTCTTGGTGCTGACAGCCCAGAATGCCAGGCATTTAGGAAAGATGTGTCCTGTGTCTGTGCTCAGGCTACAACTTCTGAAAAAGCATCTCTGTAGCTCTGTGGGGGAATTATAGCAATGATGCTGCAGGGGACTATCCAAATAGAGGTCATATCCTCTCCTTACACACGAGGAAATGAAGGCTTGAGGAGGTAAAAGGACTTACCCGGGTCACACTGCTAAAAGTAGCAGTTTGTAAATATAGCACATAGTGGTCTGGATTTTATCATCCCTGTGAAATAAATCTTGCTGGTGGATGGGAGGGGACATGCACTCAGCCCTATTAAAGGACCCCACAAATCTATTTAGGAAGCAACAGGCACAAGAGATTCCCCAGCATCCTAAACAGATCCAATGCAAACTTTCCAACTGACCTCACCAGGCACTTGCAAAAGCCAAGATGATCAAGTGAGCCAAGAAGGGGCTCATTGTTATTGTAGCTTTTGGTAAAGAAGGACCGTAACATCAGGCAAGTATCAAGAGCCGGGCGGCTGCAGGAATTCCTTGAGGGTAAGAGGTTCCCCAAATTCTAGTTGCTTCTGAGCAAGTATGGAACTGTGTGCTGCTCAGAGAGTGCCCTGATTCTTGAATGAGAACGGATCCTCACAGCCTTAATCTTCCCAAAGGACCTGTGAGATCCCTGTCTGATCCCCTCTGTGAAGGCAGACATTGAAGCCATTTTCTGGCCTGTTATTCGATGTCCCTTACAGAGAGTGTGACCTTAGAATATATCATCCCAACCAAGACACGTTTTTCTATGAAAGAGGGCACTACTAACACGTTCCTTGGGACAACGTGTATAAACCGTGACTGTCCTGGCCGCATCAGGGTGTGTGGTTACCCTACTTAACAAAAATCACCATGATAATTTCCTCATGAAAAGCAAAACTTAGAAGTATGTGTCTTCTTTGAATTGATGCCTTTTTTTTTTTTTTTTTATCAGACAGTGAGGTAAGGAGCAGAAGCTGTATAATCTGTCCCTTCCTTTTTGCCTGGGCTGCTAGGAAGTTCAGTTAAGTGTTAGGTCAATTCAAACAATCATCACTGGGGGCACCTGGGTGGCTCAGTCGTTAAGCATCTGCCTTCGGCTCAGGGCGTGATCCTGGCGTTCTGGGATCGAACCCCACATCGGGCTCCTCCACTGGGAGCCTGCTTCTTCCTCTCCCACTCCCCCTGCTTGTGTTCCCTCTCTTGCTGGCTGTCTCTCTCTCAGTCAAATAAATAAATAAAATCTTTAAAAAAAAAAAAAACAATCATCACTGGCCCCACAATACTGAGTACAATTATCTCCTCATCCCTTTTCCCCAACCTGGTTCTCTCCCTTCAACACACATGCTCCTTGATCACACTCTTCACATTACACCAAAGTAGGAATTTGATCTTTATTTTAATAAATTACCTCAAAATCCTTTAGAATCATGTCAGTACACCAAGTGCACATCCTGAATTTTCTAAGACAGTCTGCTATCATGCATTCAGCCTATTTTCCTCATAAGCTATATGAAGTTCTAAGGAAATCCCCTATTTTGCCTTCCAAAATGTATTATTGCTTTAAGCAAGCACTTTTTAAACTGCTACCATGCACCAGAATGGGGACAGGAATATTATCAGTCAACAAAATAGTCAAAAATTCCTCCATTTGTGTGGTGTACATTCTAGTGAAGGAGATGGACAGCAAATGATAAATTCAACAAACAAGCAAATTAAATAACAAGTTAGAGGGTAATAAGTACAATGGAAAAAATAGAACAGGGTAGGGACAGTGGGAATGTCAGTGGTTAGGCAGTGCAATTGAAATGGGATGATCAGTGTGGGCCTCACTGAGGAGGTGATATCTGAGCAGAGTGAACGTATAATTTATCATCTAAATTGGGAAGCTTTATTTTTATTTGAGTTAATTGACGCACAATGTTACGTTAGTTTCCGGTGAACAATATAGTGATTGGACGAGTATATATGTTATGCTGTGATCACCACAAGTCTACCTGCCATCTGTCCCCATACAATATTTCAACATATTCCCTATGCTGTACCTTTTATTCCAAACTGGAAACTCTTAAAAGTACAAAGGGAAGCTATTCATAATTACACTGGAGCAACTGGGTGCCGACTGGGGCTGTGCTGGTCAAAGGGGGACATCTGGTCGCCCTACATATGCGCAAAGACTTGAAGGAGGTGAGAGAATCACGCAGGAAGGAGTGGTTCAGGCAGAGGAAATAGCACGTCCTGAGGACAGAGCAACGTGGAGCAGTGGCAAGGCACACAGGGTGTTTGGAAGGGGGTAAGCAAAGGGACAGCTGTAGGAAACGGAGCCCAAGAGGCACTGGGGACCCCAGCCTGTGTGGGCAATTGTAAGGTCTTTGGTTTTTGTCTGAGAGAAATGGGGAACCATGACTGGGTCTTCAGATGTGATCTGGTTTATATTTTGCCAGGATTTACTTTGGCTGCTGTGTTGAAAGTAAACAGTCGAGTAGGTGAACAGGAAAGCAGAGACTAGGTGAGAGGTAGTAATAGAAGTGGTAAGAAGTCAGATTCTGTATAGATTTTGAAGGTATAACCAACAGGACGTTTTGTTGAATTAGATGTCAAGTGTATGAGGAGGAGCCAAGGCGGGTTCTGGGGTATGCGGCGTGAGCAACTGACCAGGAGGATGGAAATACCACTTCCATTGAGGATGAGGACAACTTTAGGCAGAACAAGAGGAAAGAGGAAGGACAGTGATGGTCAGGAGTCCAGACTGGGACCCGAGAAATCTGAAATGTCTCTGAGGCGGAGTTGTCTCTCCGGTCCCTGGCTCTACTAGCCTAGAGTGGAGGGGATAAGTTTGGACTGAGCAAGACACATTTTAGAGGCAACAGCATGTGGACACTGTATAAGACATGAGAAGGGTGGGACTCCCCACATCTCTCAGACCACCTCTAGCACCTCAAAGCAATGCAAAAACCCCTCTGCAGATCAGATTTTTGTGCCTAACTTGCTAACAATCAGAACGCTCATCCTCCAAAGCCCACCACAAATCTTAATTTTTCATGAAGTTTTTCCTAATTACCCCAGCCCCTATGGGATGCTCTTAATTTATATAATTGTCTGCCTCACTGATTCATCAATTAATAACTATCTACTGAGCAAATTCTGTGTGCACGGCCCAGTGCTGGGTGCCGTGGGGATGTGACACATGAGCACCTGGTCCCTACACTCAAAAAGCTGATGTCCAGCTGCGCGAACAGAACGAATGTTATCCGAAGCACCGGAGAACATCAGGTTCTCTAAAGAACCAGAGTCAGTGACATGAAGGCAGTATCTCTTGAGTTGAGTCCTTTTTTTGTTGAAGATTTTATTTATTTATTTACTTGAGAGAGAGAGAAAGAGAGAGCACACGTGCATGGGGGGAGGGGCAGAGGGCAAGGGAGAGAGAGAGAATCCCAAGCAGACTCCATGCTGAGTGTGGAGCCTGACGTGGGCCCGATCCCAGGATCCCAAGATCACCACCCGAGCTGAAATCAAGAGCTGGACACGCAACTGCCTGAGCCACCTGGGGGTCCCTTGAGTTGAGCCTTAAAAAGGCAGCTTCTGGGGACATGTGGAATTTTTCTCCAGAGGAGGAAGAGTAGGGTGGGGTGGGGGCACATTGGAAGTGGCTGCCTAAATAGCGAAGTGTTGGGGGCAGGCAGCATGGGGTGGGAGAGGAGATGGTGAAGGATAAGCGCTGGGGCAGACATTTCAAGTGGCAAGCAGCAGAAAGTGAGCCTGGAAATAAAGGAGCATCAGAGCCCCGCGGGAGTGTGATACTGCAGACAACATGGGCGGCACAGTTAATGGGGTGGGGAGAAAGCAGAGGGGGCGTTCTTGTCATGATCCAGGCAAAAGGTCATAAAGGCTTGACTGAGAGAACTAGTTAGAAATGAAGACCGGGGCGCCTGGGTGGTGCAGTTGGTTAAGCATCTGACTCTTGGTTTCAGCCTGGGTCCTGATCTCAGGGTCGGGAGATCAAGCCCCACGTTGGCTCTGCGCTCAGCACAGAGTCTGCTTGAGATTCTCTCTTCCTCTCCCTCTGCCCCTCCTGCTTTTGCTTTCTCTCTCATTTCTCTCAAATAAATAAATCAATCTTTTTTTAAAAAATGAAGAGTAATGGTGGAACTAGGAGACCTTTCAAAAAAAGAAAGAACAGTGTGGCAACAGAAGAGAATAGAGGCCAAGAAAGGGAAGCTCAGTGCCAAGATTCTAGGCCCGAGAGGGGAGAAGCAGTGGAACCACTAATGAATGGGGGTGTGGAGAGGGTGTTGCTGGGTCAGTTGAACTAAGAATGGAGCCCCCAGGAGCAGGAAAGTGTCCAGGTCAGAGATGGAGAAGCAAGACTCAGCCATGTGGAACCATGTTGAAGCTGCGAGGCGGAATAAGCCCAAGGGAGACTGTACTTAGGAATTAGTGACCTACGTGCATCTGCATGTCTTATTTTCCCAACCCGATGCCTGACATACTTCTTTCTTAGTATTCTCGCATTGTGTTGGGAGGCAAAACAATGTGGTGATTAAGCACGTAGGGTCTGGTGTCAGACTTCCTCCATATGAGCCCTGGTCCTACCCAGCATTGGTTCCAGCTTCTCCCCCTGGATAAGTTCCTTACTTTCTCTAAGCTTCAGTTCCTTCATCGGTAAAATGGGGGAGACTATAGGAGTTGCCATATAGGAGTTGTGAGGATTAGAATAGACATGGCACGTGGAAAGTAATCAATCATGTTGGCATGACTACACATGGTCACTTGTCAGTAAATATTCACTAAAAGCAGAAGCCATAGAACTAATCTTTAAAACCATACAATTCCCTAAACCAGTTTATCAAAGGGAAGGTTAAGAGAGAGAATGAGCATTTACTGATCATCTACTATATGCCAGACACTCTGTTAATTGCTCAGTTGACACTCAACAACCCTATTATTATAGACTAAGAAACAGTGGCTCAAAAAAGTTAATAGGCTTGTCCGAGGTCATACAGCTAATAAATGGTATGTATTTTTACGCATTTAAAAATTCTGAAAGGATATGTTCCAAGTTATCTTCCTACTTTATACAACTCCATACATCTGCTATTTCTACAATCAAAAATTTTTCATTTGGGGGGCATGAGGGAAGAGTGGGGAATCCTGGCAATCCCAGCTGCTTATCTAGAAATGAAGAGCCCTGGGGCCTCTGTTGCAACGTTGCCCTGAGCCACGGGAAAAAGGATAAGCTATGTGTAACACTGAGAACTAAAGAAATCAGCAGGGAAAAGACAAAAAAGGAAGATGGGTAAGCGTGTAATGTATTTGAAAGAGATTTCCATCCAAGATCGTTAAAATAATAGAAAAGTTTTCATGCTTAAAAGGATAAACTTCCTTAATCTGTCCCATACTCTTAATCCCTAGATGAGATGTCTCTGTTCTTGGAAAGTGGACACAACTTCCCTATATATTGACTCCGACGGCCTCAGACAAGGTACAAGCATGATTAATTCTAACATTAACATATGGTAAAAAAAAAAAAAAAAAAAAAAAAACGGGGGAGAC
>NC_048233.1:62534001-62652593 GCF_002007445.2 Ailuropoda melanoleuca | reverse complement strand
ACACACACACACACACACACACACACGGGGTTGCGGGGAGGAGACAGAGAGAGGGAGGGTGAGAAACACTGGGATAAAGGATGGAGTAACTATTAGTTCTTCAGTGGGCCAAAATAAAGGACCTAGAAGGTCAAAGGAAACTACCAAGAGATGTTAGGGCCTGAGGTTCTCTCAGCTATCGTGATCATTATCAGTCTTCTGCACCAAGCTGCCGTAGTCCTCTTGAGAGTCAAGAGACACATTCTGCTATTCCTAACTTTGCTTTAAGAACCCCGCCTGCTCCTCTTAGCTTCCAAACGAAGTCTGGTGGGAANGTAGTCCTCTTGAGAGTCAAGAGACACATTCTGCTATTCCTAACTTTGCTTTAAGAACCCCGCCTGCTCCTCTTAGCTTCCAAACGAAGTCTGGTGGGAAAACAGTGGCAGGTCTGGATCTTAAGAACAGATTGAACAATTTAGAAAAGAGGACAGATTGAGGCATTTTTCTAAGAAATTGGACAAATTTTAAAACTTTCAACATAAGCAGGGCGCCTGGGTGGCACAGCGGTTAAGCGTCTGCCTTCAGCTCAGGGCGTGGTCCCGGCGTTCTGGGATCGAGCCCCACATCAGGCTCCTCCGCTATGAGCCTGCTTCTTCCTCTCCCACTCCCCCTGCTTGTGTTCCCTCTCTTGCTGGCTGTCTCTCTCTCAGTCAAATAAATAAATAAAATCTTTAAAAAAACAAAACAAAACAAAAAAACCCTTTCAACATAAGAGAAAAGAGGCAGGATAAAAAAAACCAGCCTCTTCCCTCCAACAGAAGCTGATGTTACTTGGTAGAGATGGAAAGAAAAAGTATAACAAATCCCACTACACCCCACCTTGACCTCTACTCCCTCCAAAGAAATATTGAAATCCCACCAAGCGTAGGGTCCCCTAAGAAATAAGGAATGGAGGACAGTAGGGTCATCTCTTCATACTTAGCAAACCCTGCGTCTAGCTACTTCTCTTGGGCTCTACTCCCACTTCAAGGCAGTTGGCAAAGCCAGGGACCTGAAAATTGTAACAAATGGACTGACAACCTCCCAGTCCAACCTACAGTCCAATGGGCACACTGAAAGTTAGGTTGCTCATGTATTATTTGTGTTGGTCTTAAAGTCAGTCTACATTATCTGAGGTGACCAGCAAGTATTCCTAACTTGATGATAATTCCCCTGATGATGAGGGTTACTGTTGTTTTCCTTGAAAACTCTAACAATTTCATCAGTCTCCCATGGCCTGCCAATGTGAACAATGCATTCTTCTTTGTCACCTTTGGCTATTTTCAACACTGCAGATCGTCAGATCCCTGAGTTGGAACACCTTCAGTGTTTCCCAGTGAACGAACCACTGATTTCCCTAGTGCTATCTGGCTCCTGGTCTTTCCATTCCACTTGCTGCCTCTCGAGCACTTAGATAACAGTTGTCCTTATTTGACCAGAGAGAGAGAGAGAGATTAAAACAGAACAAAACAAAACCTTAGAAGCATTGGTCTTTTTTGGTGACCTCTTAGTTACCAACTTCTCCTTGGCCTCTAATAAACAGGAGATGTGTTTCTTATCAGGAACCTGTGCATGACTTACCTGAAGGTCGATCTTCTATTGTCTGTATGTGTCTAATAAATTGGGCCTCTTCCGTGGGCTGTGGTACAAAGCCAACTGCTTCAAGAAGGACAGATTCCACCAAAATGGTGGATACAAAGCATCATTGTGTGGCTGAATCCATACTGCGTTATGCTCTGGAAACAGTCTGCTTAGTTTTTCTCTCTACTCATGAGTGATTTTTTTTCCCCCGTGCTTTTTAGATTACCAGCTTTCAAGACCCATGCTCCACACTCCCCAGGAAACCTCTTTGGGTTGCCCAAGCTCATAGAGAAAAGACACAGGCAGCTCATGAAAATTAGACAACTATCAACATGGTGACTTCCAGGGGGAACTGCCAGCCTCAAGCACTCATTAATGGTGAATCCAGGATTACGTAATCTGGGAGTCAGGTGGTAGCCAGTCTTCACCCAGGAAGTCTATCTAGGGCCAGCCAGTCATCCTGGGACTCAGAGAAAGGGCCCAGTTCCTGAGAATGTGGGTGGCAAGAGCAAAACAGGCTAGTAGGAACCAAAATGAAAATTCATTCCTGGGCACAGAAGCCCACGGGAGTGGGGACAGCAATACTTGGAGGAATAAATAGAAGCAGGAGATCACCACGGGAGATATATATTGACTTCAGTTAGCGTAGATGATTAGACGAAGAACAATACAGGAGTCCAGAGACCAGCCATAGTGTTTAGGAACTCCAGGTGGTAAAGACATGGGCTAAGGGGTCTGGGTTCCTGTCCTGAACCACTTTATGTAGATAGTACTAGATTACTTAGATCTTAGCCACAGCTTCCCCAATCGTAAAACAGAAATAATAACACAACCAGCCTCCCGAGGTTGTTCTAAGGGTTCAATAAGATGATGGGTAAAGAGGCAGTTTTCTCCAAGCCTAGCACATAGTAAGCATTCAATTAAAATTCACTATTGGTATGTTTTTCAAGCTCATAGCATAGTACCTGGCGCATAGCATTTATTCAATAATCATTCACGATTGGATAGTGACTTAATGCATCCTGGGCCTGAGAGAGAAACTAACACCAAGTCCTACTAGAAAGGGGAAAGGGGGTGCCTGCATAGCTCAATCTGTTAAGCAACCAACTCTTGATTTCAGCTCGGGTCATAATCTCAGGATTGTGAGATCGAGCCCCAAGTTGGGCTCCATGCTGGACATGGAGTCTGCTTAAGTTTCTCTGTCTCTCTCTCTCTCTGCCCCTTCCTCACGGCTCACTGGCTCTCTCTTCCTTAAAAAAAAAAAAAGAAAAGAAAAAGAAAGGGGAAGAATTATGGGGCTGAGTGGGATAGTCTAAATTTGTCTCTGGTCTAGTTTAATACGGAAATATGAGCAGGGCAGAGGACGGCAGTGGTTATAACAAAGGAAATTGGACATTCCTGCGACTTTTTTACAGATCTGAAATTTTCTCATAACAAAGGAACCTTTAAAAATCACCTGGGCTTTGTTAAAAGTAATGCAAGGAGATCTCTGTCTTTGATATAGTCTGTAAAATGCCCACTGCTTTTCCCTCTCTCCTCTCACCGACAGCTTCATCTTGACATTTGCTGGTGGTTTTCTGTTTCCCTCCTATCTGCGCACCGGGCACACAGCCCCCTCACCCCNCCCCCTGCTTGTGTTCCCTCTCTCGCTGGCTGTCTCTGTCTCTGTCAAATAAATAAATAAAATATTAAAAAATAAATAAANTGTTTCCCTCCTATCTGCGCACCGGGCACACAGCCCCCTCACCCCGCGCTGTGTGGGACTGTGCCTCTGTCCCGTGTTATCTCCCTCTTCTTGGCTGGTTGAATAGCTTCCTATTGAGGTTCAATCTGAAAAATCCCCATGTTGGACAGAAATACGGATTCTGTGAAACATCCTGTATGTCACAACTGAACATCGCCCCGGGCTGCTACAGCCCAGGGGTGTTTCTGTTCTAATAATCCCACCCACCATCCCAGAGGCCACGAGCTGACCTAGTGCAAAACTCACGCAGGCCACAGCACCCCCACCCCCTTCATCGCACACCTCCAGTCTCCCTCTGGCCACCCTGCTTTCAGGCGTCAGGTTGAGAGAGCTGAGGAAAGGTGGTTGATACCTATTATTTTCTTCTCTGCAGGGTCTCAATGGGACTGAGTTTCATCTTAAGGTGTGGGCTTTTTAAAACTTGTTTGTCTTGAGATGTGCTGGCATGGAGAATAAAAAGCTGGTTTATTTCTCTAGAATCACACCTCGGTCAAGTTGTATCCTCTGCATGTCTGGAGCCGTTCTCCTCTCCTGAGCCAAATGGAGTAAGACTGGCCTGAAACCTTCAAGAGAAGGCAGAGAAAGACTCTCTCTTTCCCTTCTCATATATTATCTCATTTTGTCCACATGGCAACCCACGGAGGGCAAGGGGGACAAATATGGTTGTTTCCATTTCCTGGGTCAGAATTACGAGGCTTGGAGAAATGCACAAACTACCCAGCTAGGTCACATGGCTAGAGGTAATGGCACCAGGAACAGACAGCAGGGCAAAGAGAAAGCATGTGGTGTCATCAGAACAACCGAGAAGGAGAAGCCACCCATCTTGGGATTAATCTTAGTTCTGAGGTTACGGAACCTTGGATACTTGGTTTAATGTCTCATCTGCAAAACCAGGAAAATAAAAATCTACTTCCAGGACTGGTCCTGAGGCTTAAGTGGAAGAACATGTGAGCACCTCATCCAGCTCCTGGCAGACTTTAAAAACACCGTTACTTCCCTTCCCCTGCCTTTCTTCTCTTCTGCGTTCCCCTTACCCTGGGACGTGAATAAAAAATCAGCACCTTGGGAAGGTGCCAGTTGATGTTAGCTAATGAGAGCCTTCATATTCTAAGTACCGAGTTTACAAATGGAATCAGGGGAAGGTTTACTGCCAAATAAAAAGCCACACTCAGGATTGTATTTGCTAAGCACAGCTTGTGAAATATGTGCTAGTAAACCTGGGCGACCTACTTATTTCTTTATGATTTTTAGGACAGCCTCGGGCATTATTTACATTCTCCTCCATCCTCAAAATGTTACCTAGGTTAAAGATCTGACATCCCTGGCCCAGGCAAAGACATAAAGGCCTAACGAATGGGATAAATCAAGCTCATTTTTAAGAATGACAGGAAGTAGAGTCTTAATTTTTTTTTATTATTAGGCTCATAAAGCATTACATATTAAGACTTCATACGCATGGCTACATGCACTAGTTCTTTTACTATGGGGAGCTGGAAAAAAGAGTCCTGCAGACAGGACCTGGACACACGAGCTGGTTGGACAGCGCCCTTAGTCTTCAGCATAAACAAGAGGTGACACCAGTCTTCACCATCCCAAAGGGAGACATGCTTTGGGGAATAGTTGCGTCAGCCCATGGCAGATGGGTTGGTGGGTGTTTTTGCCACAAGCGTGCCAATAATACCACATATTGGGCTGAGGTTCTCTCAGAGCCTGCCTGGATTCTGCTCACCCAGACACAGGAAAGGGTGTCCCCTGATACTCTGAAATATCCAGCTAGCCATGGTCCCACAGAGAACTTTGGCCACCTGGGAGGTCAGTGGGCTGGACTCCTCACCCGGCCAGACTATTTATCAGAGACATGGCCCAAGGTCACAGAGGAGAATTTTGTGTGTCTGTCAAGCATATCTTCAGAATGACCACTTCCCTCACACCAAAAGGCCAAAGTCTCACCCTGCCGGGTCACAGAGGCCATTTTTAAAAGTTAAAAATGAACCCAAGTGAAGGAGTCATTGTCCTGGGACACTCCCCGGCCTGAGGACAGAATTGACTGTTTGGAGGGAATGAAAGTAGCCTGAACTTTGTGTCTCCAGAGCTGACAAGGGAAGCACTTTCCACCCCCACCCCCCTTTAGTTTCCTTTCTAGCCACATCTCTTCTCAGCAGCTCCCCGGTAATTTTCTCAAGAGAATGGGGGGAAGGGGGCAGGGGCAGGGACATGACTCAGCCGTTGTGTGCAAAGCCTATATAGAGACAGGGAAAAGCCTCTTGACTCAGGAGAGATCCCGGCACCAGAACTTCAGGGCAAGACAGGCCCCTGGGGGGGACCACACGCTCATTACCCCCTCCTACGTTTGTGAGAATGTAGGCCCAGGAGGCTGATGCGAGGCTGCCGCCAGACAAGTACAGGCCTCCGTGAACTTCCTAGGACCCTGACTCTTACTAAGGCTCTGAGACTCTGAGCGAGCTTTTGAGTCTCCTATTAATCATTTCCAATCTTCTCTTTTGGATAGTAATTTTAAATTTTAAAAGTTAAGTGTATCACTTTATTTTTTTTCCTCCTGTAGCACCAAAAGTCTTTGAGTTAGAAGAAAAGATCCTTCTATCCTGATAGGCAAGGTGGCGCAAAAAACCAGGTGGTCCTGCCCCCTGAACTCAGGCAGGTAAAAGTTTTCATTTTTTCTTTCTCACAGAAAGCGGAGAGAGGTTAAGGAAGTTACCCAAGTTTGCACAGCTAGAAGCGCCAGAGACTTGTGGAGAAAGAATGAGGTAAGACTTCCATCCTCCAGGTCCCAGTGGCCAGGTGGGAAGGTTCCCCTGGTCTCTGTGTGCTGTGGGCAGGCAGCTTCAGAAAGGAAGATTTTCTGAATCCAAGTTTTTCCTGATCCCAGGTGAAATCAGGAAAAGAAAAAAATAGGAGAAGACACCAGGAGCCTCCACAGTGCCTCCCGAGAGCCAGCGAGCTGCAGGGAGGCACACGCAAGCCTACCCCTCATGTCCACCAGGATGAAGTTCCAGGCTGACCCTGGACACAGTTTCTTACTTGTCCCTGGTCCGGGCAAGACCTGGCGGCACCTTGGTCCATGTGCCTAATGAGGTGCCTGGGAGGTTCCTTTCTCCATCACTCTGGGGACAGACGTGGGGACAGACATGCCTTCTGTCTCTCCAGAGGACGTGCAGCTCCATGTAATTACACCTTTGTCAAGCTGGGTAGATTGGGATTGTTGGAAAAGCCCCATTGATTGTGGGCTTGTGAATTGCTGGGCTCCAACTGGGACAGCTGATAATGATAATGATCTTGCATTTATACAGACCTTTTCATCCAGATGGATCCACAGAGCTCGGCAGAATTTACAACCAATTCTACAACTGCAGAGCCAAACTCTGCCCTCCGCGAGGTGCTGCCAGCTCCGACAGGTCGCAATACTGCTGGGGGTCTCAGTCAACATTGTCCCTCCAGCGGGAGCATGTTCCGGGTCCATACACTTGAGCTGGAGGAAGAATCTGCAAATCACGGTAGCCCCAGAACAAAACAGGCTGCATGGGGCGGCTGGAGCGCTGGGGCCGTCGGAGCNCCCCCCCCAAACCCCCCCCCCCCCCCCGCCCGGCACATTCAGCGAGAGAGGCAGGGAGACGTCGAAGTTGGGAAGATAGCTGGGTCCCCAAAACCTACCCATACTGCCTCCAGGTCAGCATTCCCCTAAGTGTGTTCCACAAAGTTAATCCTTCCTGCAAAATGCTCCAAAATACATTTTGGGATCAACTAAATGTAGGGAAAGCAGCAACCGGACCCTCCAGCTGAAGAGTCATTGTGCCCCGGAGCAAATGAAAGGTTGGGGGAAGCCCTGAAGTCAAAAACCCCAGCTAACCTTAGCCCGGTGTACCCAAGCTGATGGAACCACAGTGCCCCTTTTCTCCTTTGCAGCACATGCAGAACACGGCACATACTGTGACCTAATCCACTACAGTCTGACGTAAGCTTTTCCATCTTTATGTTTTTCAATCAAAACTATATATTCTGCCTAAGCCTAGGATAATATCAAAGAGCTGAACCCTTGTGGGGCGCCTGGGTGGTTTAGTCGCTTGAGCGTCCGCCTCTTGGTTTCAGCTCAGATCGCTATCTCAGATCGCTATCTCAGGGTCGTGAGATGGAACCCCCAGTCGAGCTCCACGCTCTGTGCAGAGTCTGCTTGGGATTCTCCCGCCCACTCCCTCTGTGCGCACACAGCCTTTCAAAAGAGCTGAACCATTGTTATAAACCATCTTATTGCCTCCCCGTTGTAACCATAGAGAAACTGAGACCAGAGAGGGAGGTCACATGCCAATTTCACACAGCAACTTGGTGGCAAAGCCAGGGCCAACCTTAGACCTCAGTCTGATTCCCTGACCCGTTATACATAATATGATTATAATTTTATTGACCTTTTTTAAAAAAAACAATTAAAAAAAAATCCAACATCTTGGATACAAGATGTACAGCAAAGAAATTCTGTAGAATCCCTGCCTCATATCCTGGATGCCATTCCGTCTTCTGCTTTTCTAAGGTAAAAAGTTTTCTGTATGTGGTCAGAGGCTCCATCGTTTTGAGTCTGAGGTATTTGTGGGTTGAGGGTTTTGACTAGATCCGTGGGAAGTTCTGCAGCGTTCCCACGCACTCATTAATGCATGCGTCACTTCCCTGTGCACACCCGCGCACACACATATCCATATACATACACGCTTGCACGTATATACAAACAAACTTCCAGGAGACCTGGGCTGAGTGGGAAAAGAACCACCGAGGGATACACCCCTAGGCCATGCTGTTCAAGGTAGCGGCCACCAGCCACACACGGCTATTTAAAATTGTAGCTGAAATTTGTTAAAATCATTTAGTTCCTCAGTTAAACTAGTCACATCGCAGGTGCTCAATAGCCACACGGGGCTGGTGGCTGACATGCTGGACAGTGCAGGTGGGACATTTCCATCATCACACACGGTTCTGTGGGGCAGCTCTGCTCAAACCCACAGCAGCGCGAGGCATGGGCTCCTTCCTGTGTTCTCTTCAGGGCCGTGGATAATCCTGGTTTTCTTCAACGGGCGGGAAAACCTGAATGTTGAACAAGAGAGCTTGTGGTTCATTAAAAAGTAACTGCATCTCCGAAATACAGAAGTTAAAGGCCACGATCCTGGAAAGACCTAAAAGCATACTGGTAAGGCTCAGATAAGGTGGCAGCCATGTTTTTATCTACTGCCTGCCTCCAAGTTCCAAATTAAACTACCATCCCATCCAATGGACCCCTCCACATCAAGACGTGAGCGATTTTCTATTACGTGGCTGTTTGAGGTCTCCTTAATCTCTTTTACTACATTTACCTTGATAAATAATCACTGTTTATCTGGTACCTGATTACTTGTCTTTATAGCCCTATAGTTAGTTGGCTTTTGGAATGGACAAGGAATACACATGACGGATCTCTTCTCGACAGCTGCTCAGTAACTCCTTACTCAGCCCCAAGTTGGCAATATTACCCCCAAGCTCAACTTGGTTTACCATCTTTCTTTAAAGAAAAAGGATCCCCCACAACCCCAACACAGCTCTGGCAGCCTCTCCCCCATCAGCATCTCCCACCAGCGTGGTACATTTATTACAATCAATGAACCAAATGGACACATTACTATCACCCAAAGTTCCTGGCTTACATTAGGGTTCGCTCCTGGGGTAGTACATTATCTGGGTTTGGACACATGTATCCAGCATCACAGTGTCCTATAGAATATTTTCCCTGCCCTGAAAATCCTCTCTGCTCCGCCTTTTTATCCCTCCCTCCTCCTAACCCCTTGGCAACCAAACCTCTTTTTCTTTAGGAACTCCATTCATTTTCTGGACATTCCTAAACCTCGCTCCTGCTGACAGCAACCTTACACAGCAGAGAGGACAGCAGATGTGCTCCCTGTCTTCTAGTTGGATAGACCGAGGTCCAAAAGCACAGAAAGTGGTGGCAGAAGGAGGGCTGGACTCTGGCTGTGCTCTGGGCTCCCAGCTCTCGCTCACTCATGGGCACATTTGCTGCATTCTAGAGCGCTCCCCCTTCTCTCATTTGTCACCATGACCTCATCCTCCCCACTGTGCGGCCTCCCAGCCAGACCCCGGCGGCAGAAGCATCATCACTGCTGATTTTGTTCTGGGATTCGGATGTTCATTCTTTTCTCAGGATCCCCCAGGTTGCTCAGACAGAGTGGCTGCCAGTCAGCCCCAAGAGTTCTGGAATTTGGCCTCAAACCAAGTTTGCCTGGGGCCAGTGCTCTGCCTCTCCTCAGCCCAGGCTGGCAGCAGGAGGGGAGAGACTGAACTACGCTCTTTGGCTCAGGGAAGAGAGCTTCAGACTTGAGTTTTTAATGTTCAGCTTTCTTAAAAATTCTGGAGTCAATCTTACATTCCTCAGGTGGCAAAAGTCGCACAGTGTTTCCGTTGGAGAAGAAACGTGGTTTTCTTTGGGCTCCATCATCTAGAGCAAACCCAGATTCCAGGGTTCTTTCCCACTGCCCTGCTGTGTAATAAAACTTTTAGCTGGGCACCGCACCCATTTCTCCATTTCCCTTGCAGCTAAGTGTGCGATTGAAGATGTGGCATTGTAATTTGTGTGGGATGGGGGAATGCAATTTCCAGGAAGAAAGAGAGCAATAACTTCTCCCCTTTCCTTCTTCCTTCTGGCTGGAATGACACATGATGGCTGACGCCAAAGCAGCTGTGGTGGGCCATGAAGGTGCCTTAAAAACGGAGTTATGCAGAGTAGATAAATAAGATAGAGCGAGCCTGCATCTCTGGCTCTGGGTAACATCACAACAGCCAGGACCATCCTCCTCGACTTTTGCATGAGAGAGAACTAAAATTCTATGTCATTTAAGCCATTTATTTTGTGATTTCTGTCATTCACAGATGAGCAAAATGCTAATATATCTTTCCCAATTATTAATAATAATAGCAGTACTAGTAAGAAAAACAATAGCTACAAACCTGAATACAGATAATTTTGCAGGCAGTGTGCTCAGCACGTTAAATATATCATCTCATTTCGTCCTCACAAGAACCTTACAAGGTGAATGCTTGTGTCACCACTCACTGAAGGGGAAACAGGGTTAGAAAGAATAAGTAACCTGCTTCAAGTGATACATTAATAAATGCCAAGAATGGTGTTCAACACACTACTCTGTTGCAGGAAGGGATGAAGCCAAGGATTAGGAAAAGGAGAGAAGCAGCAGGTCAAGCAAGGGAAGAAGGCTACCCAACAACCTTCTATCCCAAACTGCCCAATGAGGCTCCCTGGGGTGCCAGGGAGACCCCTCAGGGCTGCCTCAGGACGTTTTAAAATTTCAAGAGAAACACATCACTGCTTGACATCTGTCAGCCCCAGCACAAAACTCCAGCTGGAGGTAGCTCACAGCTCCATTTATTGTGCTACATTTCTCGTGATGCTGGAACTACTGGGGAAGGTGGCACTGTCTCTGCTGAAGATACTAAGCAGGTGAGACATAAATCTGGGGTCCATCCCTGATAATGGAGCCAAAGCAGAAGAAAGAAGAGCCAAAAGAGACATGAGAGACATTTCTGGTACCATTTTGTGAGCGCCTGTGTCAGCCATGTCTGAAGTCTTTCCTTTTCAGCATCATGAGCCACTTTAATAATTCACTACTTTGTGTTGGGTTCCTGGTCCTTGAAACAGAATCTCGGTTCATACATCTTACATGGGCTTTGCCAATTGACCAATGGGAGGGAGCTGAAAAAAATCATCTTGCCTTTGAAGGAATTATTTAGAAGTTTAAAGATCCCAATCTTATGGGTTCCCATTATCAGCCATGAGCTTTTAAAAATTTGAATGAGAGGAGGTGAGATCAGAAGGCGAGGTCATCTACAATGGCCTTCAATCATTGTGACCCACTGGGACGTGGTGGTTTCTCTGTGAAGGGGCAGAAGGCATCTCCTTCTGCACCAGTGTTGAGATGCCCATAACACTCCTGTCCTTACCAACAGGGATTCCTGCTATATAAATTTTAATCCACCTGTCCTGTAAAGCAGTTTAGGGCTAGGACTGAAGGCTGTTGACTGTTTCCTCAGCCACTTACTATCTATGTGATTTTGGCCTACGTCCTTGTTAAGCCTCAGCTTCTTTATCTGTAAAATGGGGATGCTACAATTTGTTTATATTATATTATAAAATGTGTGCAAATGCACCCACCACGGTACCAGTCCAGAGTGGACACTGAGCCTCTGAGTCCTCTCCTTCCCTTTTATCTCCCAGGGCTGGGCACACATGGGATTCTTCATGAATTTACATAGGATGGTTTTTTTTGTTTTGTTCTGTTTTGGTTTTTTAGGATGGTCCTTTGATCCTTAGGCATTAACCCAAATTTGTACTGAATTTACATACTGCATTTACTCTCCTCAAATGAAAGCTGGCATTTTACATTTAGGTTAAGACCTCAAGATCTGAATAATCTCTTGACTGCAGCGATCAGGATTTCCTGAACTTCCATGTGCCTGTGCCGTGCCTGGCCCAATAATACAGGGGTGAGTATGGCACAGCCCTGACCTCAGTGTCTATCCCTGATGATGGTATAAGGATACACGAGGATTTTTACAGCCCTGAGGTGTCTGCTTTACAAAGAATCTGACTTTGGGGGCTAGAAATAACAAAAAGGGCCTCTTATTCCAACTACCCCTTTGCTCCCATCTGACATTCACAACCTTGACACAATGTGCCCATGATTGTTCAGCCCACGCTTGAACTCTTCTCCTGATGGGAGACTCACCTCCCCCCCGAGGTGGCCTGGTGCGTCTTTGCACAGCTCCAGCCATGAAGAACCACAGATAGGAAGTTTGCTCTGACCTGAAAGTGTCAGCTATTCTATCAGCTCTCTGCCTGAATCTGACAGAGAACAAAATGGGAATTAGATACGTGGGGTGGTTTCAGCATGAGACAGTTACTCGGTTTAATGCCAAATACAAAACAGAGAAGAAGGGGGGATGTATTTGCCAAAGGGAACCCTCCCCATGGACTTTGGCTTGGCCCCAAGCTGCTTGACAAAGAGCCACAAAGACGGTATGGTCAGAGCACATCAACCAAATGGACGCATTGCTCCGAGGGTGGAAAAATATTGGGTCTCCATGAAAACCATTTTTAAAATTACTATTAACAGTTCCTCTCAAATGAAGGTCTGCTTTCCTTTTCCCTTTTAATTTTTTTAAAAACCTCTCTTTCCTAGTCATTGCAAACGTTGACCTTCAACACGACCCCTTCTCTTTAAGTCACTTCCCTCGGTGTAGACCTCTGCTGTCCAACCCAGTAGCCACTAGGCACATTTAAATAAAATGTAAGATCCCACGCCTCACTCACCTGGGCCACATTCAAGGTGCTCATAGCCACGTGTGGCCGCGGCCACCACACTGCGCCGTTCGGACACACAGCACTTCTGTCATTGCAGCAACTTCTACCGCACAGCCTGAGTCTACTTCAGAGTGACTGACATTTTTGCTTTCCAGTATTGAGTAAACAAACACGAATTGCTTAACCATACAGACCTGGATCTAATGCCATCTCGGTAACTGTGTGACTTCGGACAAGCGACTGGACCTTTCTACGATCCACTTCGAATTCCTCCTCCCTCAGCTGTCCCTGGAGATGCCGCATCCACACACATTATTTGCACCTCTCATGATGTCGCTGGCAGCATGCTGCCCTAGATCTGAGCTCCTGAGGCATGTCTCAGGCCTTCCCGCTAGCCCAGGAGCTCCCGGAGGCCCATTCGTCCGTCCTTCCCCCACAGCGCGTAACATGGCATTCAGCCTGTGGCAGGGCCTCGACCCATAGGAGATCGAATTAAATCCCCTTCTGAGTAATGTCGGCAGATTTAAATAGGGTGCAATTCATGGTCTCTCTTGCTTCCTCCAAGAAAAACCTGGGTGGCACAGCGGTTAAGTGTCTGCCTTCGCCTCAGGGTGTGATCCCGGCGTTCTGGGATCGAGCCCCACATCAGGCTCCTCTGCTATGAGCCTGCTTCTTCCTCTCCCACTCCCCCTGCTTGTGTTCCCTCTCTCGCTGGGTGTCTCTATCTCTGTCGAATAAATAAATAAAATCTTAAAAAAAAAAAAAAAAAAGAAAAACCCAAGCCTTGAATAACTACGATGTGGGTTGAATAACCCATTAGTCAATATAACAACAGTCTAGTTGCAGGTATTGGATGAATGCTTACCATGTATCAGGCACTGTGCTAGGCGCTTTGTATATGTTTGATCTTCACAGAAATAAGAGAGATAAAAGCATCGCCCACTATTTTGCAGATGAGGAACCTGAAATTCAGAGTGGTTGGGTGCTTTCCAGTCGGATGTGAGCTGATGTTGAATCCAGGCGGACTCCAGGGACCACAAACTGGGGCCCTCTGCTCCGCTGCTTCCTGAGGGACGCTCATGGAGGTGAGTTATAGGCCCTGCTGCCCTCACCCTGAGCTGTGGGTGCTGAGCCGTAATCACCAACAAGATGAGTAGAAGGCTCCAAAGCTCGGATCTGCACAATCAAACCTGCCTTAAAATATCCGGCTTATGTGATGGAGGGTGAGGATACTTACATCGGGTAGGAATTGGGTCTGGGGTTGAGACTTAGCTCTACAGATCATTTTTTTAGACATTCTAAGAGACGGGATGTCTGCCCTCAAAACATGCACATATATCCACTTTGACCTAATAATTTCTTTTTGAGGAATTTATTCTAAGATACTCACCGGGACTGTCTGTGCACCCCAATTTAGTTGCAAGGAAATGCACTATAGCATTGTTTGTGAGATGGAAAAAATAGAAAAAAGCCAAATGTCCAACAGTTGACGATTGGTTAAATAAACTATGTTTCATCCATAAGCTGCAAAAGTAGTCATTCGAAGTACAATGGTGGAGATACATAGTTAATGCCGTGGAAAAGTTTTGTCCCATATTAATGGAGGAGAAAAGCAAGTTACAATGTGGTTTGCATCTTACGCTCAGTAATGGTAGGGAAAACTCTCCAGAACGAAAAGCACCAAATGTTAGCTCTGGGCAGAAAAACTCACCTGAGGCTTTCCCTTCCTTATATGTATATGTATTTCTTTCCTTATACGTTATTTTTGATTTTTCTACAATAAATATGTGACTTTTGTAGAATTTAGCATTTATTATTTTTTTAATCTGGCTCTAAAAAAGCTTATCCTTTTACAATTTACACATATATTAAATCATTATACACCTGAAATGAATATCATGTAGGTGTTAACTATCTTAATTTTTAAAATACAATCTTTCTCAGGAGCCATTTTGAAATCCCCATTTTCCCCCAGGCTGTCACCCTGGCTCCCACTCCATCACCTTAAGGAGAGGCTGCCTGGGTAGAGTCAGGCTGTGGGGTTGGCCGCAGTGGTCTGAGCGAAGCACTTTCCCATTCCTGGGTTCACAATTGGCCTGCGGTTTTTATGTGCAAGGCTATTTATTTTCCAATCAGAGGCATTGAGTTGGGACTTCTGGGGGTAAACTGGTAGCTCTGAGCAGCTTTGAAGCCTCACAAGTGGGACGTTTTGTCCCCTGAAGATTTAGGAGGGCCGGCTCTCTCGACTGTTTTATTGGCTTCTTTTACATATGTATAGCCGCAGAGGGGGTGGGGGCACTGCCCGGTGAGGATGGACCTCCCCAAAGGCAAACATCCTCAGAAGAGAAGGGAGTGTTGCAAACTTCTCAAAGTCTGGCCCCTTGTCCCCCACCTAAACCACACCCCAAGAGACCCCCTCCTTTATCCTGCATTGTCTTCTGGTAGAAGTAGGTCTTAGACATGAAGATTACGGACTTTGGAGTCGGAAAGACTTGGGCTGGCACCACAGCAAGTTACTTAATTTCTTGGAACCACAAATAAATTCCTCATCTCTAAAATGGGCCGATAATAGTTGCTATGTCATGTCACAGATCGTTGTGAGGAATAAATTAGAGAATGCCCATGAAAGTGCCTAGCACGGTTCCTGGCACAAAGTAAGTACTCATTCCATGGCAGCTGTTATCATTTTCCCCTCCCACCCCTCCCTCCTTCACATCCTTCCCTCCCTCCATCCCCTCTTCCTTGCTTCCTTCTCTCTTTCCTTCCTGTCTTCCCTCCTTCCGCCCATGGTTGTAGCTGATCTAACAGTCCTGCTGACAAGTCCCAGCACCATACCCCTCTCGCCATCAGTCCCCTAGCCCTCTGCCCCAGAAATTTTGCAAACCACCCATCTCCAAACATGCACACATCCCAGTCCTGCCTGTTCTTTTCAGTGTGGCCTTCACATTTCCCGTTGACTCAGGCCCCGGTGTAGGGACAAATTGGACGAGCAGAGTGTAAATGTTACCACTTTGGCTCCTCCTCAAGAGGGGCTGAGCACAGATGTTTGCAGGGGCAAGCGCAGCCCAGTAAGAATGGGGGCATTGTGTGCGGGCTCACACAAAAGCTCAGTGGCCCCTCTCGGCTGCCAGCCTCCCGAGCATCCCCTCTTTACGCATTGATTTATTAGGCTAGGGATGAATGAAAACGTAATTAATATTACTGAAGCATTAGAGTCTATTTAATTTAAATGCCACTGAATATTTCACTTTCAGCTGGGAGTGACAATGTGCTCCGGCCCGGCTGGTGAAAGCTGGGGCCATCTGTTACCCCAGTGAAGGAGGGAGACGGGGAGGCCGAGGGTGCGGGGCTTTGTGGACATTCCAAAGGTCCACGATCATCATTCAACTCAAGGGCAGCGGAACCGCATTCCTCCACACGAGCCCCTCCGGGGGTGGGGGGGAAGGGGCTTACAAATCAGGGGAACAGAATGCAGAAAATGGAAAGACCTGCACCCTTGCCTACTCCAGGGGAGCCCACCGGGAGGCCCGCAAGGCCTGGGAGGCCAGGAAGCTGCAGGGGGTGGGGGTGGGGGTGGGGCACAAATACAGGGTTGATCAGGGAACACTGTATTGGAGAAAGAAGTGCTGACCAGCTAGAACTGTGCCGTCCAACATGGTGGCCACTTGCCACACGTGGCTCTTTCAACTAAAATGAAATAACATTTAAAATTCAGTTCCTCAGTGCCTCTGAGCCACATTTCACTTGCTCCATAAGCCACGTGTGGCTAGTGGCTACTGGCTACTGTGTCGGACAGCACAGAACACTTGTGTCGTTGCAGAGAGTTCTGAACAACACTATTCTAGGAGGCAGATGCCCACCATAGCTGGAGAATTGGCCCCGGAAACCCGCCTGAAGAATCCCGATGGATTGATCTGGGGGCTCTCTGACCCGTCAAGAATCACGAATGGTCAAGAGCAGGTGCTATGGTGGTAGTTCATGTGAGTTCAAGTCCCAGTTCTGTTGCTTCCCTTAAACAAGTTGTTTAATTTCTGCTTACCTCAGTTTCTTCAGCTGTAAAATGGAGAGAATAATAGGACTTGACTGATTGCATTCCTGGGAAAAAGAATCATAAAGTGCTTGCCACAGTGCTTAGCACACAGAAAAAGGACAGTCTACATGTGTCACTATTATTCGTGGGTGGGGTTGCACAGGAGGGCTGTCTCAGACTCAAGGGGGAATGTTGTCCTGATGTGTCTGAGCTGAGGGGACAGGAAGGTGGTGAATCCAAGAGATGTAATCTGCAGGCAGCCAGCTGGGGGCCTGGATACCAGATTTCTGGGTTTCTGGAGCTGGGGGAAGGGGTGGGGGACCCCAGGGCACTTGTGCCTCCAAGGCAGCCACAGCGGCAGAAGGGGGGGATTCTGTCCTTAGTGGGACGATAATTAGCCCGGTGGGTTCTCTCATAATTGCGATCATTTGTTCTCCTGGTTTTTTTCTCCGACAAACTGACTCCATGCCAGGGGAAAGCTGTGTGACTCACACCTTGCCATGCCAATTAGCTGATAAACATCAAACGTAAACAAAGATGGCCTAATTAAAACTAGTCACTGAACCTCTGTGAGCATCTTGTCAAAATTGCACCAACATTCTGCACCCAGGCTTGTGCTGGGTCTCAAGAGCTAAATGAGGGATTCCGTGGAGAATCCGCAGATGGCCCCTCAGGAGGGGCCCCGAAAGTGATCAGGAAGCAGGCAGAAGGCAGAGGAAGGGATTAGCTCAGCCACTTGGACCGGCCCCTCCGGCAGTTCCAGCTGCAAACCTGCGCACGCGAAGCTTCTCGTGTGCGGATGGGGCATGTCCACAACTGCCCCCTTGCCCTGAGAAACCGTCTCGGGGTTATTTATGTTGCCGCGTGTGGTTTTCAGATGGGTGTCTGTTTTGTACTTTGGGCGTCTCTAATCCTGAAACGCTCAAATCACTGTCACGTAGTCAGTGAACTTCTCTCTGTGACTCAGTTTTCCTCCTGGAAACGAGAATGAGGATACTTGCCCCATTTACCGCTCAATGTCATGGTAAGACCCCAGTGAGCCCAGGTACATGAAACACTCTGCAAAGAGAAAAGCTTGACTCCACTGTAAGCTGTTCCATCCGGCCCAGGGTAAAGAGCAATGCTTCTGGAATTGGATGCACTTCGATCCCAACCTCACCTCTGCCACTTAACCCCTTGGAGCCTCTGTTTCCTCACCTGGAAAACGGGACTGGTGATTCGTGCAAGAGGAAGGACTGAAGGCTGCCATGCACTCAGCACAGGGCCTGGCAGATAGTAGGTGCTGAAGGCTGTTAGTCTCCTACTCTTTTACTCCCTTACCAAAGGGGAAGGAAGGGCCCTTGACAGGAGGAGGAGAATGCTTTCAAATTTCCTAGGCCCTGTCTACACATACACCCTCACTCCATCCTTTGATTCTCTCTCCTTATAACTTAACCACATTTAAGTTCCAGCTTCTTAGCCTGATAAAGGCCCCCGGGATCTGGGACCTGACCACCCCTTCCGTCCCCTTCCTTCCTGACTCTGCACTCCATCCCACACACCCCATGCTCCAGCCATGCTGAACTCCCAGCTGTCCCTCGAATGTTCCGGGCAGCGTTCCCAGTACTGTGAGTTGTCATATGCTCTTCCCTCTACCTGGAAGTAGTTCCCTCTGCCTTTTGCACCTGCTGAAAACATTCTCCCTTCTGAAGCCTCTGCTCAAGTCTTTACAGAGATTTTTCCAACCACCCTCTTCTCTGCCTCCTTCAACCTGGGGAAATGACCACTTGGGCTGTGTGTTGAACACCCTATATGTTCAACCACCAGGTGGTAGTGCAAAAGTGTGTAAATGAATCAGTGGTTGAAATATGTGGCAGGTGTATCCGTATCAGTCTCCACCCTCAAGGATACAAAACCTGGCGGAGGAGACAGACTAGCCTGCTCTTTTATGCCTCCACACGTTACCTGGTACTTAACCCAAAGCACAACTTCCCCACCCCCCATCCTGGGAGTAAGATCCCCTGGAGCGTAGTGACCTTATCTTAGTCTTAATTGCATCCCCAGCACCCACCAGAGTGCCTGGACAGAGCAGGAGCTCCATCCTTTTTGGAATGAATGAATGAATGAATCAAGCAAGCAAGCAATACACAAATGAGTAAATAAGCAAACTCCTCATTTTCTGTCAATGATTTGTCTGCCGTCTGTCCACCTGAGCCACAGCGTTCTTTCCAAACTGGTTTTCCGTGAACATCCTTGGGACAGAGTCCTGTGCGATACGTCCTAACTCAAAAAAGGCCTTCGTTTTTTCTAGTATAAATCCTTCTATTATTTTGCTTTTGCCCACAAAACATATATTGCAGAAAATTAAGAAAGGCAAATAGCAAAGTTAAAGAAAATCACCTGCAGACAGCCCACACAAAACGAACCCTTTAGTCTTTGGCCTTCCAGCCCTGACGCACCAACTCTAGTCCAACAGCCTGGGTTCACTCCCAGCTGTGCCACATAACGGCTGTGTGGACTTCAACCGCACACGTAACTCTCTGTGCCTCTGTCTTCCTCTCTGAAGTGGAGATCACCATTCTGCCCACCTCCCCATTGTTAGGATGAATCAAGTTAACCCGTGGGAAGTGCTTAGTGTGGGGGGCCAGCTCAGCACAGGCTAGCTGGTCTCACTCATACTCTTCACAAAGGCTTCCAAAGCCTGTCCGACAGCCCGAAGCCACGCGTGACCGGGAGGGGTGCAAATGGCTGGCAGGTGACTCTTGAAATGAGTCAGTCCTCGTTGCAGCTCGAGTGTTAGGATTATTTCCCCCAAAGCTGGTTTCTGTATCAGGACCCAGGGCAGACCTGCACCTGAAATGTGGCTCCAGCAAGAAGACAATGCTGGTTTCACTGAATCCTCTTAATGTAAACAAAAGGATTAAAACTGCTGCTCAGCCCCAGGTAACAACTGCAGCGAGGCCAAGCTTGCCATATAAACAGAGACCCGGTTTGCTATCAGTTCTTTAAGCTATGTCACCTGAATGAGGAAATGCCCACTCCCTGACAGGATGCAGGCCCTGGCCACAGCCTTCCTGCCTGCCAGGCAAAGAGCCCTCTTCCTCCTTCAGGGGGGTGCCTTAGAAAAGGGCTTTGTCACCAGCCTGGTGCTCAGGTGCCCGGGATCCGCATGCTGCCTGGCCTGGGACAGGGCAGGGCCCTCCCAGCACCAGGAACCCAAGGTTGGTTTTGGCAGTGACCCCGTTTCCAGAATAATCATCACGTAAACATTTGGTGTAGTGGAAGGACTGTGGACTTTGGAGCCAGCCGGGCGGACACTGGAGGCCACGCTCTCGTGTACTAGCTCGGGTTCCTGATTAAAGAAGTGATCGGAGTAGCTCTGCGCTGCACTGGTGGAAAGTGATGTCCGGCACACAGTAGGTGCCTGTGAAGCTGAAGCTGTCACTGGAAGTCCACCAAGGGGCAGCGGGGGTGACGGAGCAGGAGCTGAGAGCAGGCTACAGCCCCGGCTCCCTGCTGACCTCAGCTGTGAACAGCCCTCCTGGGTGAGAAATCTGGGAGATCCCAGGGAGATCCCAGACTGTGCCCCTGGGGCCCTGGCTCAAAGGATGTCCCGTTCTTGTCCCCAGAAGCAGGGGCAGTCCCAGCAGAATGAGAGAGAAGGGCGCCATCTGTGATATTTCAAGGAGACCTAAGCCTTCTGCATAAGTGGAGAGGAGAACTGCCTTCATGCCTTCGCGGTGGCCTGGAAGGGGCCGCGGGGATGTCGGGATGTCTCCGCCAAAATTCACCCCCGCTCTCACCCCGGGCCTCATTGTGTGACTTCAGGCTCGGTCCCTATTCAAATGCAAACACCAGGAGGCGCCTTTGCATTGTGGCCCGGCGCTCGGTGATAGGATTGACAAGCAGCCACATCTCGGAGCTGGATCTCCTGGGGGAGGAGAAAGGGGCAGGGAGGGGCCCGCCACGCCGGCGGCCAGGAGGTAACCCAGAGTGAGGAGGCCCAGGCCGAAAGTGCCAGGTCTTGGCCAGAGCTGGCTCTGCCCACAGGCAAAGGACCCCTGCTCCAGGACTGCAGGCCACACAAGGAGCCTGGCTCTGTGGCAAGGACCCGCGGAGCGCGTCCTCTGGAAAGGCAGCTGAACAGGAGCCAAGCTGCCCGATTTGAACCCAGAGTTAGAGTCAAGGCTTCTGTGTGACCTTGACTGAGCATCTCAACTTTTCTGAGCCTGTAAAATGAGGACAGGAATACCTACCCCAGAGGGCTGAGAACAGGGCAAACCCAGTAAGCACCCAGGAAATGCTAGCTCTTGATGTTTCCAGCAGAAATGTTCTCCCCTCAGCCCTCCAAGAAAGTGGCTCCAAGTCCACTAAACACTGGGGGACCTAATGTAACATGGTATCCTGGATTGTATCCTGGAACAGAAAAAGCACCTTCATGGAAAAACTGGTTAAATCCAATCAAATCTGTAGTTTAGTTAATGGTATTACTGATAGTAATTTGTCGGGTTTGATAACCGTGCCATGGTTATATAAGATGTTAGCATTAGGCAAAGCTGGGTGAAGGGTAAATGGGAACCCTCCATATGCTATCTTTGCGACTCTTCTGAATATCTGGAATTATTTCAAAGTCAAAAACATTGTTTTAAATAGCAGGAAGTCCTGGCCCCTCTGGAAAGAAAGCAAACGGCACCTCACTGCACATTTTGACAGCAATGGCCTGTTCCTTCACACACGTTCCTCCAGATGGTAAATAATAAAATGTAAAAATAACGACCATCTCAGCACTCATGAGTCAGGCTCCAGACGAGGCGCTGAATGTATACCATCCCATTGAATCCTGACAAGAACCCTGAAAGCTGATACTTCTATGCTCATTTTACGGAGCATGGAAACCGAAGCTCATGAGTTGTCCAGCTAAACGGCAGAGGACTTCTAACCATTTCTGTCTGGTTCTAAAGTCTGTGTGTTTCACTGGAGGCAATAAAAATGGGGAACACTGAGGGCTGCAAGCTTACATCTCTGACAGCACGGATTTAAGGACTTGTGCCTCAGTGGGACCAATCTAGTAGGTTAGAGACTGATAAAGGACGGAAGGTACCTGAAAATGGAATTAATCAAAGTATTGATATTCACCAGTGTTGTTTATCATGGCAAAAAAAGACAAGAAAAGAAGAGAAGAAGAAAAGAAAAGAAAACGAAAAAACGAAAAGAAATTCTGAAAACAATTGGGAATTTCACAGAGTCGGTTCCGGTATTCATTCATACTATAGAAGAGGCAGCCATTCAAAGTAATTTTGTGTGCTTTGATTGAGGACAAAGATCAGGCAGAATACTTTTGGCTCAGTCGGTTAAGCATCTACCTTCGGCTCAGGTGGTGATCCCAGAGTCCCAGGATCGAGTCCCATGTTGGGCTCCCCATTCGGGGGGAGTCTCCTTCTCCCTCTGACCCTCCCCTCCCTCTCACTCTCTCTCTCAAATAAATAAACAAAATCATAAAAAAAAGAATACTTTTGTCTATAAATCATAGAAAAATGCAACTCCACCTTTTCAAATTAAACCATAAGTCATTTATTATTTAAACCCAAACCAAAGACAAAAAACCACCTGATGCTGCTGTAATTTCAGCCGTCGTGTGTAGGAATGACAATACATGGGAGAAGCAGAAGGGCCGTCCCAGAGCATCTCTGTTTAATCATCAAAGAAACCCACTCCCCCAGACCCACTATCAGTCTTGGCCTCACTTTCGCCAGAATTACGTCACATTCCATCATTATTCCAGTCACTGGCCAGAGGAATGGACTGCTATTTCAGCTAAGCCCAATCATCTTTTACCCTGGGGACTGGAGATAGAGTCTGCCTTCCCGGAAACAAATTGCCACTCAAAGAAGAGTAGATGCCTGAATTAAAACGGATTCTGTGAGGAAGAAAGAAAAGGCCAACAGCTGCAGGATAAGAAATAAACATTTTCTGTTGTAACATAGAAAAATTAACATATGATTGAGTAGAAAAAAGAATACGTTTCAAAAGAGCTCAATAGTATAATCCTATTTTATAAAATTATTCACATATTGATATGTGTATATGCATAGAGAAATATCTGCAAGGATATTCTTCAGAAGTTAACAGCGGTTATCTCCAGGCAGTGGGATACCAAGAATATTTTACATTTATTATACTATGCTGAATTCTTTCTGTTTAGCTATATTGAATTGTTTGCTATCAGTGTACACAATTCTTACAAAGACAGTAAGTATTTTCTTTGAGAGATTTCTGTTTTGTTTGAAATAAGCAAGTTCTTTGTGGGGAAGAGGTTAGGAACTGTTTCAGGCTTTGGAGACTTTTTTGAGGAGTTAAAAAGTACGGGATTTTTTTTTAAAGGATTTTTTGTTGGTGTTGGTGTTGTTGTTTCCATATCAATTTTAAAATATGTCCACAAATTCTTTGACATTCCTTCTAGTGAAATGTGGAGTCTCTAACATTTTCATTTGAACCTGGGCAGACTTGGGGCTGTTTCCATTAATAGAGTATGTCCAAAGTGCCACTGTGTCTGAGTCTAGGTCAGGAAACACCATGTAGCCCCGGAACATTTGCTTTTGGAGCCTTAAGTCTGCATGCAAGAAGTCTGACTAACCTGAGGCCACATTGTGAGGAAGCCCAAGCCACATGGAGTGGCCATGGATAAGCCACTCTAACAACAGTTCAGATAATTTCAGCCTCCAGCCATTCAAGTCTTCGGCCCCAGATACCAGTGGAGTAAAGACAAGTCTTGGCTTTGTGCCCTATCCGAATTCTTGACCCATAGAACCCACAAGCATAGTAACATGATTGTTATTTTATACAACTCGGTTTGGGGCCATTTTGAATGTAGCAGTACAAACAAACCAGAGTCCATGTGTTCGTTTGTTTTTAATGCTATAGACCTTGTTCTCACAGGAGCGAAGTGTAGAACCCATGTGTTTGTCCTTGAGCTTGTCCGAGGAGCCAAAGGCCAGAACATGCAGAAGTTGGGAAGGGATCTGGAGGCACAAGTTTCCCATATTTGGGCTGGAGGGACGGGAAGGACAGACGTGTCCTGGGACACAACCAGTGGGTTAGGTTTCGCAGCCAGTGTGATAGGCAACAAGAAAAGAAAGGAGACATTTTGAGAAAGGGCTCCTAGCGGCATGGATTGCTGAGATAAAGCCACACAACACCAGAGTTTTAAAGGTGGACTCAATAATGTCTACCCATTAGCTGTGTGACTTTCGTTAAGTCACTCAAACTCCCACCAAAATGGAGATCCCCCCCCCACTCCAGTCCTGGGAGGATTAGTGAGCCAAGGTGTGTAAAACTCAGTGGGCCCGTGTGGCGGCTGGCCTCCACCTGGAGGCTAAACTGGTTCCATGGTTGAATACCTCTTTTCTTTTCCCCTTTTCCCTTTCCATTCTTTCTTTTTTATGGTTGGATTGAAGATGCACGATCCCGGTCGCTTTATTTATTTAAAAAAAATTTTTTTTAAAGATCTTATTTTTTATCTATTTGACAGAAAGAGAAAGCATAAGCCGGGGGAGCAGCAGAGGGAGAGGGAGAAGCAGGCTCTTCCCCAAGCAGGGAGCCCGATGTGGGGCTTCATCCCAGGACCTTGGGATCATGACCTGGGCAGTAGCAGACTCCCAACCGACTGAGCCACCCAGGCACCCCCTAGTCTCTTTAAAACTTTTTTTTTTTTTTTTTTTTTTTTTAGTGCTGGGCGGCTGTGAGTGTGGTGAGGAGGAAGGAGACAGGCATGAACTGGCAGAGGGTGTTGGGAACACAGCAGCGGGCAGGCGACAGGCCGTGGTGCCGGGAGAGCTAGGGTTGTGGCGCACAGGCCAGGAACCGGGCTCTGGAGCTGGAAAAATCGGCATGTCTCCCTGGCTTGGCCACTTGCTGGCCAGGCGGCCATGGGAAGTCTCCCGCCTGCTCCGCTGCGAAGTGAGGGGACTGGGAGCCGGCCCCGGGGGAGCTGGGGGAGGACTGGGAGCCGCGCCGCGCCTGACCCCAGGCCGGCAGCTGCAGCGCTGCTGAGGGCCCGTGAGCCCCTCCCTGCCCGCACCCCCTGCTCCCGGGTCCCGGGTCCGGGTCCGGGTCCAGGTCCCTAGCTCAGGCCGCGCCTGGTTCTCTGTTCCCGCCAGCGTGCGCCGCTGCCCGCGGTGCTGACCACGGTCCCCCAGACGGCCGTGGGATCAGCGCCTGTGGGATGCCCGCCTGCTGGCCTCTGGCTTCCCGGGGCCCCGGCCGCTCTCCCCGCGCTGCTGCCAGCCTCCTTCCAGGCCTGTGCGCGCTGCCCGCCTCGGCTGGGCCGGAAACGCACACGGAGGCCCTGGCGCTCCTCCGCCAGACTCTCTACTCTAGACTTCATCCTACAGTAAAACCTCACCCCTCCTTGGCCTCGAAGCCCTGTTCATCCGGACCCCTGTCTGCCACGCTCCCCTCCCTTGCCCCGCTGCGGCCATGCCGGCCTTCTCTGAGCCATCGCCGTCCTCCTCCGGGCTGGCCACCCTGCTCTTCCCGCTCGCCACACGCTGCCGCCTTCTCCCTGTCAGGCCTGGCGCCAGGCATCCTCTCCCCACAGGTCATCCTGACCACCGCCCACCACCACCCTGCCCGCACCCAGGGGGGCATTAGAGCTTCCTCTCAGCACTCCTTGGTGTCAGAACATATCTAATTTATTTATCAATTGCATACCATTAATAATAAATATTGATTAATATATTCAATACGTCTATCTAATGCTATAGTGTTCTAAGATCATTTACGATCTCCCTCCCTCCACCAGAATGGGAGCCCCTTGAGGAGAGGGTCTATTTCTTGGTGACCCCTGTATTTCCAGCACCAAGAACGTCCCTATTCATGCGCTGGCATCTTTGGGGGGCCTACTTAAAGAAGCTTGTCCTGGTTGTCCCCACCCTCTCCAACTTCTTCTGATTGCCTTCCCTCTCCCCAACTTCTCCATCCCTGGCGCTCCTACAGGGCTGATTTGGCACAAATCCCACACTGCTTATAATGGCGATTTTCTTTCCGATGTGTCACACTTCCCTGGGGAACATTTTAATACCTGTCTGTCTGTCCCTTCTCCCCTTCCCTGCAACACGCACACACACGCTACATAGCACAGAACATAGATGCTTTTAAAAATATCTACTATTTATCTGGTGGGTTGGCACTTTTATGCTGTTTTTAGTCCCCATCTCACTCCCCTGGGTTGAAGGTTTATCCCTAATTGTTCTCCTCCTGTGGTTTCTGTCGTGATCAGCTTCGCCTGTTGCTTGGTTGTGATATGAACATTCTCCAAGGCTACTCTGTGAAAGGATGTCCATGAGGGCTCACTTATGAAGTGAGTTCCCTGACTTCATGTTCAATGTAAACACAGGCAAATGTATAATTATCAAGCATTATTACCACTTGCAATTACCCCAGCTCTCCAGTCAACATGGTGAACTAAAGAAATGAGCATGAAGAGTAGAGTGTTTGAATTTTGCCCTCTTGCCCCTTAAAATATTTATTTTTCTATCATCACTCCAAACAGTTTAATTGTGTCTTGTCACCTAATTAGTGCATGTATGTGGAATTTACAGGCCATCCAGAGTAAAGCTTCATAACTTTCTAAATGTCTGCATCTCACTGAGTGTCCCATCAAATATTTCCGAGTATTCATTTCCAAGGCACTACTTCTAGATTGCTAAACACTGCCATCAGCGGCATCTCTGAAGCAATTAAGAAGCTCCCTGAGTTAATTCACTAAGGATTTCCCAGGAGTTCGGCATTGTGGAGGGCTCCCCTCATCGACAAGCGGTTCTCAAAGTGTGGCCCAGGGCCTGCGTGCATCAGAATATCTCAGGATCCTTTAAAAATGCTGATTCCCTGGCTCGTGCCAGACTTTTGAAGTCTGGCATTGCACAGAGTGGAGCCAAGGAATTTGAATTTTGACGAGCTCCTCAGATCAGTCTCATTACAATGAAAAATCTGTGATAGAGCCACATTCCTGCCTTATCCCTGTCCCACATCTTGCTCTGATAGCCGCACTGAAAGAAACAGGAGGGAAAATCTCTGGCGAACGAAAACATGGCTGCTTACAGAACCCTCTTCACATCTGGTCTCCTGGAATTATTAAATGTGTTTTCCAGAGAATTAATAATGATACCTGATACCTGTGCTAGTTAGAATGCCAGTTAGACAACTCCTACACTCCCCAAATGACAGTGGCTTAAGAAAGATAGAAGATTGTTTCTCTTTCACGTAACAGCCCTAGCGTAAGAAGCTGGGATGGATGTGATGTTGGGGATCTTCCTACTTTGTTGCTCTCCCACACTCAACACCAACGCGCAGCCTCTATCTCATATCCTAATGTGGCTGCCTCAGCTCCTGCCACCACATTTGTGTTCTAGCCAGTGAGAAAGAAAAGGCAGTGGGGAGCATGCCCCTTCCCTTTAAGGGCATGACCCTAAAATTGCACACACCACTTCCACTCGTATCTCTCTGGCAACTTCTAGTTACAAGGGCGCCTGAGTTATAGACCCCCTTTCCTCTTCTCAAAATTTTGCTCAAAATCCATTTGGAAGTTCTATTACTAAAAGGAAGAGGAAAGTGCTGGTTGAATGACAAATAGCTGTCTTTTGCCCTAGTACCGCCAGGCTCATAAGGGCTGTGTGTGTGTGTATGACTCAATATTTTGTTTGTTTGTTTTGCTTTTTGGGGCTTTGTTTTTTGTTTTTAATATTTTATTTTTTTATTTGATGGAGAGTGAGACAGCCAGCGAGAGAGGGAACACAAGCAGGGGGAGTGGGAGAGGAAGAAGCAGGCTCCCAGCAGAACAGGGAGCCCAATGTGGAGCTCTATCCCAGGACGCTGGGATCACGCCCTGGGCCGAAGGCAGATGCTTAACGACTGAGCCACCCAGGTGCCCCTGTTTTGTTTTTTTTTTTCACTAGCTTAAAGCTCAGTGGCTTTGCCAAATAAAACACAGGATCCTCAGTTATATTTTCCTTTTTTTTTATAATCATATTTTTTATTATATTATGTTAGTCACCATACAGTACATCCCTGGTTTTTGATGTAAAGTTCGATGATTCATTAGTTGCATATAACACCCAGTGCACCATGCAATACACGCCCTCCTTAATACCCAGCACCAGCCTATCCCATTCCCCCATCCCCCTCCCCTCTGAAGCCCTCAGTTTGTTTCTCAGAGTCCATAGTCTCTCATGCTTCATTCCCCCTTCTGATTACCCCCCCCTTTCTTTATCCCTTTCTTCTCCTACCGATCTTCCTAGTTCTTATGTTCAGTTATATTTTCATTTTAGATAAATAGTAAATAATTTTTCAATGTAAGTGTGTCCCAAATATTTAGATTTAACTGGGTGTCCTGTATTTTTATTTGCTTAATCTGGCAACCCTATGTAATTAGGGACCAGAAATTAAGATACCAGGAAATAAACACGTGTTTTTCAACCCAAAGAATAAGAAGTGAGTCTTTTTAGCAGCTCTGTGCCAAGAAGCCAGTTCAGTCTTCTCCCAAATGATGAGATTTCTGCAGTGAAGTAAATAGTCCCTCCCGTGGAGGACAGAGTCAGGAACTGGGAATGCACCATGCAGCAGCAGAAATGTGGACAGTGTGCGAACATGGCAGAAGCTATCAGCTTGAGCAGGGGAGAGTACACAGGTAATTGGCAAGAGCTGAGACAATGAGAGCACCTGTGGCCTGGAGAAGATGAAGGAAATCAGGGAAATCGTCTGTCGTAGAGAAGGTGCGGTCTCCAGGGAAAATGACTGGATTGCAGAAATGCAGGAGCACAGGCAAGCAAGGGAGCAAGGCATGCGGACCTACAGCAAAAGCAGCAGAACCCCTGTAACAGATGGGCTTCTGGAACTTTCTGGTGAGAAGCCCTCGGTGAACAAAATTGTATTTAAGGGGCTTACAAATGGACGTCTAGATGAATAACTGGGATCAAACCCTAAGTTGGAGAGCTGGTCCATAGGGCCGCACAAAGGAAGCAAGCACACACTGGCTGAGGCAGTAACAGAGCCATCCTGGACCAGCCATTTACAACCCATGTCAACCCTCGTCTATTTTCCCCTCCTTCCTCTTCCCCAGGTGGGAATGACCTACAAGCCCTTGTGAGATCTCCAGCCATCTTTGATGTGGATATTGGTGGCCTCCTGCCCATGCCTCACTCTGGAACTCTTGACCACTCCCGAAATCTAGCTGCAGGATCCCAGTTACAGTGGCTGTGTTGTTAGTCTCCTTGGCAATGAGCCAGACCCTGTGTTGGAGGGAAACCTGAAAGACCTTGAGTCTCAAGGTTACCCACCAATCCTTAGGTTTTTTGCCACAGATCCAAGGGCCTCCACCTGAATCCCAGCAGGCACTAGGGCTCAGCTCCCTTCCTTAAGAGTCTTAACCTTCTCCTGGAAGTCCTGTCACCTACACACTGATCTCAGATTGCAACTGCTTGCTCTGAATTGCATGGCCACTGGACCACCCCATGCACCTTGCTCCATGATACTCCCCCTCCCCATATGGATGGCCATCAGAATCAGGCCAGAGACTGCTGTCCAATCAGAGGTTCTCAGTTAGTGGGAGCACATCAGAACCACTCATGAGTTTTTATCAAAATTCAGATGACCAGACCTCACCCAAACCTACTGGACCTCTGGGGGTATGTGTATTTTTTGGAAGTTCTATTGATGATTCTGATGTGCTCCCTAGATGAGAATCTCCTTCTCAAGGCACTGTGCCTTGAACTAGGGATCGCTTCTGTAGCCAGCTTAGCTCCCCACCGCCAAGCAGCCTGTGTCCGCTTCCCTTCGGCCACTATTGTCCCAGACTGCCAACATGCCTTGCCCCTGAGTCTTCCAGGGTTGTGACAGTCAGAGGGAGGTGTGGACCAAAACTGAACTTATGACCTGCCCAGTATGCAACTTAGCTTTTGTTAAGATTAGGTACTTTTCTCTGGTGAGAGTAATTTATTCTCAAAACTGCCCTTGGAGGGGGAGGGGAAGAAGCCTTGACTGAAGGACCGCAGAAATAGTTGCTGGTGGCTACAAGTGATCTAAACCACCCTACTGACCACAGGTGCTCAAGAACTCCCCATGATCTTGCCGTTTCACCTGCCTGTCCAGAGCCCGTCTGAGGATTGGGGGTGGGCGGGGCTGAGAATTACAAGCCGATGTCATACAATAGGGTGGTTACATCGAGCTACATCTAGGCATATCTTAGCCACAGTGTACAATAATATTGATTACCCGTCTCCTTCACACAAAAATGGAAAAGGAAAAAAATGTGAAAGCCACATTTCCTTTTATTTCCTCCCATCACCTCCACACTTGCTCAGCACTTCTGCCCTGAAATGCACCCCTCAGACCCAATCTCATCTCCAATTCACACCCTTCTACTTGGCTGGGTCCCTGGGACTGTATACTGATGTGCCACCAACATGGCCTTTCAATACGATTCTGTCAGCCCACTGCATGTTTAGTCAGCACAGCACCAAATATCAGGTTTAGCTATTTTCTCTGAAATTAGTCAGATATTTTTTCTGCTGGAGATATTGAATCAATATGGTGTGTGTAGGTCACAGCATGACCTTACTCTAAGTGAAAGCTGCCTCCATGCTCTATTGGGCAGGAGTGAAGCCTACTCTCCTTCGGCTTCCTTCTGGTTCCCTTGTGCCCTTACCTAACTCAGTCCCTGGCTCTTCAAAGTCATTTCATGTTACTGTCATCGAGAGTTTTCCCACTCCTACCTTGGAATCTAGAGAACATCCCTTTGAGACACATAAGTCCATCCACCTATTCATCCATTTATTGACTATTTACCACATCCAAGGCATCGGTAACCCAAACTTGAGGAAGATACGGGATCTGTGCTAAGTGTGATGATAATAACAGTTTTGAGTTGCAGCCAATGGAATCCTCCATAGTTAAAGCATAGAAAGATTGGCCAGAGGATATTAGGCAGCTTACAGAACGTCCAGGAGGATCAGTCTTGGATGCTACACATCCAGAAAACACGACCTTACCATCTACTTCGTGATACTGTTCTAGAGGGATCCCCACTTCTGCGTCCCCCATCATGGGCATCTGTGATATCAGACACTAAACACTAGCAGTGCTGTCACCTGTCCCAAATGCTTCTACCATACTTGCCAGAATAGTCTCTCTATCGGTGGCCTCCATCTGTGTTACTCACTTCCACCTCCATGTGTCAGGTGTGTAAAGACACTTGCTAGGTCTTACTGCAAGAGTCCATTCTCTGTTTCTATCCATTATAGTAAGGAAGAGGATAAAAGGAGGAAGGGAGTTGATGTAGAGAGAAGGCCAGAGGAGACTTTCTGGGTGACTCAGTATGAAACCTGGAAGTAAGTGTTCACCCAAAGGATAAGAGAAAGAAAATCCAGGCAGAGAAAAAAGCTTGAGATAAGACACTGGTATGTGAAAAAGCAGGCACATTTGGGGAAAGAGAATTTAATGGGGCTACAGCAGTGCTGAATATACTGAGGACGGGGTGGTAGGGTGAAGGGAGGTGATCGAAGACAAGGGAGCCAAGAAAGTAGGCAGTGGCCAAACTGGGAGGGGTCTCTTAGGTTTTTAGAAGTGTAGCCTTTCTTTGAACAAGCCAAGATTCAGGTACTTCCTCCACATCTGACCAAAGACTGCAAATTGTCAATCAAAGCTTTTCTGCCCCAAACACCAACCTTCACATCAAACGTTGCCTTGTCAAGCAGTTTCCCCTATTGAATGGTAAACAAGACAACTTTCGACAGAGTTAGTTCCATAAACAAAGAAGAATTTCCTTAATATTTTCAAAATATGTTCTTTGTTCCAATATTCTGAAGTGTAAAGATAAAACAGGATCAGAATGACTTTTCTGTCCCACCAGCCCCCAATTTGATAGCACTTTCCCTAACAGTGCCATGTTATTACACTTGAAAAGGGGGCTCAGCAGCTCCATCAAGGCAAGGTACTCATTGCTTCTTTGGTAGACACGTTTTGGGTTGTTTTCTCCATCCGCAGTCCTCCTTCTCTGAGAACCGCATGCCTTCTTCCTACCAGGGCCCTATAGAATCCTGACAAAACTGATTGGAACAGCTTTTTAACACCTGACCCAAGCTAAGCAAATTGGATTCCAACCCCTAGGAATTTAAAATTAATTCCTCCTTCCACTCAATAAATATTTATGGAACCCTAACTTTGAACTAGGCATTGTTGTAGGAGCTGGGGGTATGGGGTGTACATGTTCTCCTGAGACCCCACTGCAGCCTTCTGGGTTCAGTGAGACACCTATGTTTCCTTAAACATTCTCTTTCTTTGTTTCAGCTGGTTTAGTGGGTGTCCATTTCTTGCAACAAAAGAATCCCTTTTAAGACAATTTCACATTGTTACTCATGATGGGGAAATGCCTTATTTTCTTTCTTTGGATTTTCGAAGTCATTTTCCGATGGTAAAGAACCTAAGAAATCTCTGCAGTCTTAGCTAGGGGAATTTTCATTGAATGGAATCATATTTGATCTCAAGAAAAGTTGATTTTTATGTTTTTAAAAGACTTGTTTATTTTAGAGAGAGAGATTGAGCTTGGGGTGGGGAGGGGCAGAGGGAGAGGGAAAGAGAAACTCAAGCAAACTCTGTGCTGAGCGCAGAGCCTGATGCGGGGTTCAATCTCATGACCCTGAGATCAGATCTGAGCTGAAACCGAGAGTCAGACTCAACCAATTGAGCCACCCAGGTGCCCCAAGAAAACTTTATATTTGAAATTTAAACTATATTATCCACTTCATTAAAACACAGGGAACATCAAGTAATGTGTCAAAGCCTTCCATTTAATCCTGGTGATACACCAAAATTTTTGCCTTTTATTTCTTTAGAGTAATCACATGACAACCTCCCTATCCCTTACACACACACACACACACACACACACACACACACACACACAGAGTTTCTAATAAACATCTTCTGTAAGGAAGCAAAATTAAAAAAAAAAAACCCACAGGAAAATTGAGTGGTTAGAAGCAGTTTATGAGACAAACCTGAGTTTAATTACCTCTTCCTCTGGTGATGTTGAAAAAATTCAGATTTATAAAAAAGAGACAGTAACTATTTCATAGGATTATTGTGAGAACTAAATGTGTGGAAAGACCCTAGAGGGGCTCCTGGGTGGCTCAGTCAGTTAAATCCTAATCCCAGGTCCTGGGATCGAATCCCGCATCCAGCTCTCTGCTCAGTGGGGAGTCAGCTTCTCCTTCTCCCTCTGCCTCTACCCCCAGCTTGTGCTCTCTCTCTCTTGCTCACTCTCACCTTCTCAAATAAATAAATAACATCTTAAAAAACTATACCCTAACACATAAAATGTGCTCAGTAAACAGTATTTGCTAAACAGGTAGTCACTGTTTATAATTGGGATCTTAGTTTGTAAGCCACAATGGGTATGGATATAAATCCAGTTATGTGTACATAATACACAGATCTGTCTATATGGGCCAGTTCCACTATATCCCTTGCCTGTGAGAAACTGGATGGTAGTTTAGGCCAAGAGATGATTCAGACCCTTGTGTGTAACTAATTACAGGATTCAATAATAAATTGTAATCTAATCCACTGGTGTAATCAGAGGTGTGAATTTCTGCCAATTCAGGATCCAATGTCACCCTTCACAAACCTTCACCATCCTGAATGTGTCTAGAAGCTCTACATGCTTTGCTGGAAACCAAAGGGATGGGAAGGGAAGTGGGGTGGTGATTCAATTCCTCAGGACCCCAACACTGAGCGGTTTCAAAGCAGAAGTGGACAACTCGTCTGCATCCCACAGTCTTAAAAAATGACTATTTGAGAAAACAGCAACGGGGGCACCTGGCTGGCTCAGTTGGAAGGGCATGTGCCTTTGGATCTCAAGGTCATGAGTTCAAGCCCCGCACTGGGGCTAGAAATTACTTAAATAAATAAATATTAGAAAAGAAAAAAGAACACAGCAATGATACTGTGAGTGATCACAGCAAGTACCACACACTGGGCCCACACTCGCCAAAACTGTTGTGGACTGTCCCGGGTCAACTCACTGGTCACATGTGCTAAGTCTGACTCCCAGGGTTCAAATCCTGGCTCTGCTACTCTTGACTTTGGCCTTGTTTCTTGGATTTCCTCCAATCTGGTTTTCCCATCTGTAGATGGGTAGGATGATAATATTAATGCCTGCTGTATTAGTTTCCTATGGCTGCTAGAAGAAAATATCACAAGTATGTGGCTTCAAATAACAGAAATGTATTCTCTCACAATTCTGGAAGCCAGAAGTCCAAAATCAGTTTCACTGAAATCAAGGTATCAGCAGGCTCATGTTCCCTCTGAAAGCTCTAAGGAAAAATCTATTCTGAGCCTCTTCCAGCTTATGGTGGCTGTCAGCATTCCTTGGCTTGCGGCCTCACCACTCCAGTTTCCTCCTCCATAGCCATCTCGCCTTCTCCTCTTCTGTACATCAAACGTCCCTCTACCTCCCCCTTATAACAGAACCTGTGACTACATTCTTGGGCCAGTGATGATTGATTTTTTATGTCAATTGATTTGCCATAGGGGACCCAGATGAAACATTATTCCTGGGTATGCATGCGAGGGTGCTTCTGGATGACTATCGTTTGAACCAGAAGACTCAGCAGAGTAGACCGGCCTCCCCAAAGGAGGGTGGGCATCTTCTAATCCATTGACAGCCTGAACAGGTCAAAAGGCAGAGGAAGGAGGAGTGTGTCCCTTTTTACCTGCCTCAATGCTTAAGCAGGGACATCTCATCTCATCTCATCTTCTCTGGCCCTTGGACTGGGATTTATCCATTGACTTCTCTGGTTCTCAGCCTTTCAGATTCCAACGGAACTACACCATCAAGTTTCCTGGGCTTCCAGTATGCAGACAGCATATCATAGGACTTCTCAGCCTCCATAATCTCTGGAGAACACAGACTAATTCAGGGTCCACTTGGATAATTTTCCTATCTGCAAAGACCCTTTCTTGCCATATAAGAGTACATTCACAGGTTCACTTTTCAGCCTACCACATTTGCCTTGTGGTCTTATTTTGAGGGTGGAATGACATATGCTTATAAAGCACAGTGGCTAGAACATGGAAAGTGTTCAGTCAGCATTATCTACTATTCCCAGGCAGATCTTGCCTACTGCAAAGTGACCTTGAAGGAACCTTAGCCCAAAGAGATAAAAAGCTATACAGGAAGGGGACCGGTGCTAGTTGACCTTTGTTAACAGCATCTGGTTCATGCTTTAGATTGATGATCTTAGCATGTGCCTTTCTTAGACACCTCTGTAGCTTACAACTCTGTGTGAGAGACAAGATGGGGGATATGGGAAAGAATCCAGAAATTAATGCAAAAGAGTTGTTTTTATTAATCTATATTTGAAAATTAATGTATTCATAGGAATGTTATTTTCATTCCAGTTTTGAAATAGTCATTAAATTCTAAATGAAGAAAAGCTTCATATTCTGGAAATTTTTAACTTTCCACATTGAATGCTGTTTATTACATACTCAGAAACATTTTTTATAAGCTGAGCATATTGGTCTTCTCAATATTGGCATAAAATTGTTCTTTGTTGTGTCATCTGAATCTCTGTTAGTTTCAAAAACACAGAGTAAAGATCAAGATTCAATATTTTAGCACTTCCCTATCCTTCCCATAGGCGTGGCAGGCAAGCAGTCAGACGGAATAGACTTACAATGACAAAGCCCTTGCACCAACATTATTCATTTAATTCAGGATCCTAATAACCTCATGAGATGGACAGGAATCAGAAGTCCCACTTTGGAGATTGGGAAGAAGAGATGGAAAACTCAGGGCTCAGAGACTGGAACACAGCCGGTCAAAGGTGGAGCAGGACCAAAAGTTGGGTATTCTGACCCCTGAGGTCACCGCTAGTAACAGAAGGAATAAGGAGGGACGAGGGTAGCCCTGAACAAAGGCAAAAGGTCACCTGGAAATTCAAGTCTGAGGGAAGAACAGCAAGAGATGTGAAATGAGGGAAGTCAAAATCCTAAATCCACCTCCCGTTTGCTCCTAGTTAAAAAATGGAAAGTTGCGATTCCAATGAGCCAGTGACTTGATGCATGTGCACACATTCTCATTGATTCCTTCCTTGGGCTGATTTCACATGATACAGTCAAGGGAGTGCATGACCTTACTCATTAGTTCTTTTTCTAAACCACATTCTCTCACCTGGGCAGGTACCAGAGCGGGTGAGAGGTTTCTCTGCACAGCAAGGACAATCCACTGCCCTTTGTTTCTCCCAGAAACATTTCCTCAGAGCAGTTGGAAGCCAGAGCACATAGGTGAATCAGGAAGCGAGGATTAAAATATTTATAATAATACAAGTGATAGTTTATAGAATAAATGTACCCACGTGTATGGGATACTCAGCTCCTTTTTCAAACTGTAATTCCGTCCTCTTCCAGGAGGGTGTCAATTTCCCAACCGACTGCATTTCCTGTTTTTCAACTTTTGCAGCATTACCTGAAGGTTTCATCTAGAGCAGGTGATATTACGGTTACCAGCATTTGGAATAACAGGGCCATCAGCACTGCATGCAGAAGTGGATGGGCTCATTGAAACAGCCTGGTGCAGAAAGAGAGACTGGGTGTGAAACTCCACATTTAGAATTCCAAAATGGTGGCATCTACCCACTGTGGCACCTTAATGGGGGAGATATTTGAGAAGGGGGCCCTTAAGTAGAAAAGTACTCTATTAATAGAAATCACTCACTGCATGTGAATTGATGGGCACAAGGCATTATACTTGACATCAAGGAGAGCTAAGAACTGAGAAATAAAATTTGTCATTCCTTCCCTTCAGAAACTTATTATGTGGTCAGAAATGCCAAAAGAACTCACAAAATCACAGAGCAAGGACAAAACACTCTGTCATGTGTTATTTAGCATTTCCAAAGGAGACATCCGGGGGGAGTTGAGACAATAGGCCAGGTTCACCAGTCTCAAAACCAGCCCAAGTAAAAAGGTTTGTACTGAAAACATGTAGTGATGGTATGCCTCTTATTAACAATAGATTTGAATTTTAATAGCCCTGTTTCTGAGCCTTTATATCGTTACTTATGTTATTGCTGCTGTGTTGTTGTTGTTGTTGCTGTTGTTACAGGAGACTTTCCTCACGCTATTTCACGTTTTCACCAGTACTTGCGTGGGGTAGGTATTAGTCACATCTTTTAGATGAGGAAACTGAGAGAATAAGTGATTTGCATGAGGTTTTACAGTCAATAAGCAGGGGCTCCAGGCTTCAAATACTGACCCCCGCCTCTCGCCCACCCCACCCCAACCTGCAAAGTCTCGCTTCATCTCTGAGCTCCCATGGGTGTGTGTGCCTCATGGCAGGGATCCAGTTGGAGGACAGAAGCCATACTAGTAATTTGAACGGGGACTATCTAATACAAAAAATTAACTAGTAACAGGGGATTAAGCACTGAGGAGATTTAATTGTATACGATTGTTCATTGCTCTTTAAGAGTTTCCAGTGTATTATCTATCCCAAACCAGACTCTTAACTCACGGGCAGGAAACGTGTTTGTGCTTCTTTCATATTCCCTACCAAGGTCAAGCATAGTGCTGGGCAGAACATAACTTGGGCACTCAGACTCACGCAAGTTCAAATCCTTGTCTGGCTACTCACTAGCTGGGTGACCTTGAGCAAAACATACAGCCTCTCTATGAAATGAGGCTAATAATGCCTATATTAAAGAGTTAGAGAAAGAATTACGTGAGTTAATAAACACAAAGGACTCAGCTAAATAAGTGGAGACTATTCCTATTAATGTTACTATTAATATTATCATCACCTTTATTAAGAGTCTCTGGTTCCTTGTCTTCTGAAATGCTGCCCAGTATAATCATTGGGACAATATTTGAAAATCAACAAGATATCCTTTGACCTCATTTGCAGGCAGATCTTTCCTTTGGCCTGCCGTAAGGAACTACCATATGTTCCTCAGCCCTATTTTAAACGCTGAATTTTTTTTTTAACTGAAATGTAAGGTCAACATCCACCTTTCCCCATCAAAAGCCTCTCAAGCATCAGCCTACTGAAAGTTGGCCTTCTTTAATCCAAGGGTGATATTTCCGTGCCTGGTTACCTTTCCTTTAGCTCCAACATGAGCCAATTGGCTTTAATCACAGGATGTTATGGAAAAAGATTGGGTAGATTATGGGTAGTAATAGAGATAATTGCCAAGGAGAAATAAAGAAAAAATAAATGAATCTTCCATCTCAAAGAGGAATAAATGGCTTTATTATGGGGTCAGGCAGGATGATCCTAGAATTCCCTGTCTGAGAGAAAATGCATAATGGTAGTTTGGGACCTGGAGCATTTGGCAGCAACAGCATCCATGGATCAAAACAGCTTTTAAGGGCCAACCTCAGGGGATTGCATTTCTATAAAAGGAATGAGATGTTTTTCCTTTATGCTGCAGAAAATGCAGAATCAGAGCCCATTGGAAACACAACTAGCTCGTCTGTCATCATTTGCAAAGGACAAGGAGAAAAATGATGTTCTACTTTATTAGGGTGCTAGGCAAAAATTTCTCCAAGTTTTCTGAAATTCATCTGGGCAAATCTCAGGAAGCAGGAGGGGGGAAAAATCCTTTAAGGTAAAACCTTATTGAAAATGAGTTTTTCCAGAGTTATCTCCATGGTATTGGAATTTAATGAGAACTTTTACAACTGAGCCCCATTTCCCCTTCTTCCAATGCATCCAGGCCAGCAATTTGGAGTGGTATTGGCCTGGAAAGGCGTTTTAGAAGAAGCTGGGGATGTGAGTGGTCTCATGCCACAGGGTACCGTGCAGCTCTGCACAGAACGTCCTCAGGACTGCCAAGGTCAGCAAGCGCTGCACAAGCCTCAATTTTGAGGAGAGGTCCCAAGGCCCACCCTGTGCCTCACGAGGGCTAACCACAAACACTCCATTAGTCCTGTGGTGGGGACTCAAAGGAAGGCTCAAAGAGGAAAACATGACTACTATACAGTGCACTTTCTTTTACATTGAAATACTTACCTTCTCATCCACTCCCACTCTGATTTCTCAGCAATATTCAATACTGCACTTTTCATCAAAAACTTCTTCAGTTCTTAAATATTTAAAGGCCTGCCATGGGCAAGAGGAGAAAGCAGACACTAAGAAGTTGTGTGACTGCATCTAAGCTCTCCTAGTCTTTCAGGGAGGGAAACCTGAGTACCCCATGAATCCCAACAGAGGAGTGAGCCCACCTTGGGTCTTCTGCTTTCCAACAAAGCCCAGTCAGAGAGAGGACGGGCGCTCTCAGATTTCCCTGGCAACCTCCGAGGGACTGGTAATTCCCTGACGGGAAGGAATCTAAAACCAGGTGCAGTGAGCAAAAGCTACCCTCACACATGGCAGAGGGTGAGATCCTGACTTTTAGGCCCCAGGATTATTGCCCAGGACCCCTGGAACTCGCTTCGCTGACCTCTGAGGAGAAGTTTATTGATGAGTGTGAATATTAAATATCACATTTTTAAACAAATCTTGAGCCTTATTGGAATCTCGGAAGCATCGTCAATAAAGGCCTTCAACAATCAAAAGTTCTTTTGTATATTCGGAAATACTTGGAAGATCGGCACTATGAACATTGAATGTGTATGTAAATAATTACCGGGATTTGATTATATCATTCCCTCTTTCCACCAAATCCTCTTCTTAATAAGGGCTGCATCTAATTAGAGTGGCTTAAACCTTGTCCTTATGTCTCCTACAAACAACTTCAGACTGCAGGCCTAATTAGAATGAAATTGGGGCTTTGAACAGGTATTCTACCTTACATTAACTTACTGTATATAAGACTATTAACATATAATTGATTACAATAATATATAATAATTATAACAATATAACACACACATCTATAACGTATGTTTTTTAATCCTCATATATTAGAGACATACATTTTATATTATATTATAAATTATAAATTAAGGATAAAATATATAAGGATATAATATATATAAAGATATATATGTATATATAATAGTAAGGTTGAAAAAAATTATAGCCCAAGTCACTTCATTTGGATTTTCAAATCCGTTGCAAGGATGAGAAAATCCATTTATTGTACTGAACTCCATTTATTGTACTGAAAGCAAATGCCTTTTTAGTAACCAAAGAATGTACACCTTTGGAGAAAGTAAATTGCAGCCCATTTCCTACTCAGGTAATTACCTTCTGTGCTGGTTTAAATCTCCTCCCAAGGTTCTGTGCCCCACACAAGGCTCTCCCTGCTCTGACTTTGAACCTCTGGACCCTGGAGTCCACCGGAGCACCGTCCCCACTTTCTCTGAGCAGTCCCATGCCCAGTCCTGAGCAGAATTTTTCTTATGATGGGGTTTGGCTATTTATTCATGTGTCTGTCACCCAGAGCTGAGAGCATCTTCCTGGGGAGGCTGTACTGAAAAGCGGTCACAGCTTATTACCTGTCTATTTGCAGTACAAGCCTGAATGGCTTTTAATTTTTTGATGCTTAATGTAGAGAAAATAGAATTGCTTTTGATTGATCCTTCCAAACTCCCCGATGCATGCACTTCTTTTATTGTTCCGTGGGTCACAGGAAGCTAGCGGAACAAGACTCTATCGAGAGGGGCCAGTACAGTGGAAAGGCTATGCAAGGGGCCATATTCCAACCTTTGGCTACTAGCTCTGTTTCTATCTGGTTAACCTTAACCAAGTTACCTAAGGTCTCTGAGTCTCAGTTCCTCATTTTTCAAAATGTGCCAAGCACACAGCTGTTGTAAAGAGCAAATGAAACTATGCATATCATATCACATATGTACACGTAGACAGGCATTGTGATTATTCACAAAATACAAAGCTAGTCTTACAAAGATATATCATGTGCACACTCTGCATCCATTCACCGCTGGGGAGCATCACTTTACTACCATTACACAGAAGATTACATACCATAAAGGAGGAGTTTATACTAGTTCTCTTATAGAAAATGTACTAGTAGAACTATAGTGAAACGTTGAACAAAAGTACAAGGTTTTAAGGAATTGCAAGACAACACTCACTTTTCCAAATTTTGGTCTACGTTAAACTGCCAGTGAAGGCTGAGCTGGGACCTTATAGATGCCTGAGCCTGGCAGAAGCACAATTATATTTTCATTGACAAACAGTTCCACTCCCTCTATAAATCAACATCATTTCCTCCTGGCCTCTCCAAGATTCAGCAGCTGTCATAAGGTTGCCAGGTAGAATAATGATTCAGGACCCACAGACCACACTGTCTTATTGAACTGCTCCCAAGCTCCCTGGCTCTGGGACCAATAAATCATTGCTTTACAAGTCATCTGGAACGCAAGGTGCAGCCCAGAGTCAAGAGTCAAGGTTCCACAGTACTGTTAGGAAATATTTGTTAAAGGGAGGGGGGAAATTTGTTTTTTTTTTTTTAAATCACATAATAACCTTTCTCCTGGTCCTTTGAATGGTTTCCTATCGGCATGTTTTTCATCCTCTGAATATTTAACAATTCCACTTCAGTGTTCAGCTACCATTCTGGGTTTTTTTTTTCTTCTCTTGATTCTGAAGCTTTTCCAGAGCCCCTGCTGTTTTTTTAAATATAGAACTCAGGATTTTTTCTGGTGTGGCTTCCACCTCATTCTATCCCACTTCCCATGGAGATTACACAGTCAGTAAAGAGTCAGCCTGTTTTCAGTGTCCTGAGCAGATGGAGACAAAGCTATTCTCCACTTTTGTTCCAAGAAACAAGGCAATGTTGTGTCGCCAAGTTTTTGCTTTTTTATATTGAGCAATTGGAATAATAATAATAATACCAACTGCTCTCCTTTGTAGGAGCTTTACTATTTATAAAGTTCCCGCCCCTCCATTCTCTCACCATCCTGGTCTTTCTTGGGAGAATGGACCATGTACTATGTTCCACGATGTCACAGAGAGCATGGGTGAGGGAAAAGGACCTAATGTCTGAAGCAACATCTAAGATTCCAGAAGTTTTGAGATTTGCTAATGAAAGTGAAAACGCCAACAGCCCTCTCTGTCACTTGTTCATTTCCGTCTAATTATTTAATCACCTCATTTTGCTCATGGCACCTCTTCTGATTTCTTTCACTCTCTTCTCCTAAATTTCACTTTAAAAATGTCTGAGCTGAAAACTGAGAACTGACCTTATAAATTAAGGTCTCTGATTTGACTTCAAAGTTACAGCTTGGAAAAGAAAAAAGCAAAGCCCCCAAGCCCCTCATTCTCATTCCTCCAGGATGTTCTTGTCTGCAACAAGAACAATACTTTCAGTTAGTTTATAAACAAGAATTTGCGTTTTTTGTACAGAAATGAATCCATGGACACCATAAAAATATTTGCTACGGGGAGATAAGATTCCTGATGAATGCTAAAGTTAGTGGATGAATTTTCTTTTAAAGATTTTATTTATTTGTCAGAGAGAGAGAGAGAGAAAGTACAAACAGGGGGAATGGCAGGCAGAGGGAGAAGCAGACTTCCCACTGAGCAGGGAGCCTGATGCGGGGCTTGATCCCGGGACCCTGGGATCATGACCTGAGCTGAAGGCAGACGCTTAACCGACTGAGCCACCCAGGCATCCAGTGGATGAAATTTTAAGGAGAAACAGAATAGTAGCATAGACTCAAAATATCTCCCCCAGAATAAATTGTGATGGTGGTTTAAACGTGTTCACAAATTATTTGATTCTTCTGTCTCCATGAGGTGGAACTTCATTACCCTTCCTTTCAAAGTGAGCTCAAGTTAATGACCTGCCTCTAGCAAATAGAAATGGAAAGAGAAAACTTGTAACTCGACATGGCAAAGTCTGGCAGACACCACCTTAACTAAGTGATCAAGGTTAATATTACTGTAATAAGATATATCAACATTTTATATCCCCAACACAATGGAATAAGAAGGGCACATCACCGCCATGGTATACGTCCCCCAAATCTATAACTCCAGAAATCATGAAGAAACATAAGATAAACCCAAACTGAGGGATATTCCACAAAATAGCTAACCATTACTTATCAATAATGTCAAGATCATGAAAGACAAAGAAAGAAAAAAGAGAAAAAAAAAGCCATGAATAAGAGGAGACCAAGAAGACACAGTAATTAAAAGTAACGGGCTGGATCTTGAACAGAAAGAAGACATTAATGGCATTACTGGTTAAATCTGAATAAAGTCCGTATTTTACCAACGAGTATCAATGTTAATTTCTTAGTTTCAATAAATGTCCTGTGGTTCTGTAAAGTGTTAACACTAGAGGAAGCTGGGTGCAGGATTTACAAGATCTCTCTACTATCTCTGCAGCTCTTTCGTAAACCAGAACTTATTTCAAAATAAAAAAAAATTAAATAATTTGCACATTTATGGGCTTGTTTAATGTACATTTAGATAAAGCTAATATTCATTCTTTCATTCAGTTCATTCTCTGTACATTTCTTGAGGGTCTGCTTTGTCCCAGGCACTGGGGAAACGGTGCTGAAGACAACAGAGTCTCCCACGCTCATGGCACTTACAGTCTAACAGGTATAACAATCATAATGAGTAATATAGAAGACAGGATACTCCGGGCGCACGTTACGCGGTACCCAGCCGGTTCTGATGGCTAGAGAAGGCTTCCCTCCAGCGGAGGGTGTTTTAACTTGAGACTGGAAATGTAGTGTTAGATGGGGATGAGGACGGTTTGGGCAGAAGGAGCAGCATGACAAGCACCGAAAGCAAGGGAAGCGTCATGAGAAAGAAAGCCAAGAAGTGGGGTTAGGGGCGCCTGGGTGGCGCAGTCGTTGGGCGTCTGCCTTCCGCTCAGGGCGTGATCCGGGTGTTCTGGTCGGGCTCCTCTGCTGGGAGTCTGCTTCTTCCTCTCTCACTCCCCTGCTGTGTTCCCTCTCTCGCTGGCTGTCTCTCTGTCACATAAATGGATGGAATCTTTGGAAAAAAAAAAAAGTGGGGTTAAAGGGTGGAGAGAGGGATCTAGAGAGGAAGGCAGGGCCTGGATCCTTCCAGGTCTTATAGATTAGGGAAAAAAAATTAGGATTTTGTACTAAAGTACTGGGAAAGCCCTGGAGAGTTTTAGGTAAATTATGTGGTTATGTTGCAGCTTCTTTCTCATAATTTGAGTAGTTCCTAGTTTCCTAAATTAATATTGTTCATGTGTGAGACTGCATTAAATTTCCTAATTGTTAGTGACATTTCCTAAGAAACACATCATTTACGGTTCATCCTGAGCCCATCTCCGACTCCAGTTCTTGTTTTGGGGGGGGGGAGGACATTTAGCTAATTGTAGCAGGACCTGATAGCACAGGAAACAAAGAAACCTCTACACTGATATGAACCTTAGTCTCAAGGTGAGCCTTTGTTACTCAAAGGCTCTTTCAGTAGGAAAAAAAATGGCAACAGAAGGTTTTCCATGGGCATTTGTGCTGGTACAGGGAAATTGCTGTTTGTCCCCAAAGCTTTGCCTTCTGACCGTGAGCTGAGTTGAAATTTCCTTTATTGACTGAGCCACTGTGGGTGGGGAGTCCCTGTGCAAGGGAAGGAATTAACCAATTGGCTCCCCAGCTCTCCAACAACCTTTCTGTCCATTTCTTTACCCACAGGTCTTTTTCTGACATTGGTGACAAAAAACATTAACTGGTAAAAATAATAAGTCACATTTATATAGCACTCAGTATTTGCCAAGCACTATTCTAAGTATTTTGTTATACATATTATTGTCTTTAATATTAATAAAATAAAGAAATGGATTTCTCTCTTGACAGAGGGAAGCCATGTGGCAGATAATTTACTTCAGTAAGAAAAAACTATGGATGGATGCCTATCTTCAGGCCAGAGATCTAAAGGTGCTTTAATATCAAGAAGTTGGAAACCACCAGAGACGTCTGAGAATGGGGAGAATGAACAGGCAAATTAAGTACAACCAAGCCAGGGACTAGTATACAGCCACTTAAAACGATAATTAGCAAAACTGAGATGTTAAACGAGAAAAGTTTACGATTGCGATGGTATAAACATATGAAAGCAAATGGTCAAGGAGTAGGAAAAATTATGTAAACATTTAGAGCTGTTTTGTAAGGGTGGTGATTATAGGTGGGGTTTTCCCCTCTGTTTCTAAACTCTCTAAGGTTGTTGCATTATAGCTACGGTTTTTAAAGGATGTTATATCTATAGTTTTAAAAGGAAATGCTCTTTCCCTCACTATCTATTTATCCCAGTGTTCTGGGATGACTCTTCTCCAAGCGTTGGGAAATCCCTATAATCATCCCCTTAGCAACCATTAAAGATAATGAACTTCAGGGCCACTTTGAAGTCTATGCTGGTAGAGCAAATATTGATTGCAGTGTTGAACTGAAGTTTTCAGTACCAAATCCCAAAATGGACGAAAATTTCAATCCCCATCAGCTTCTGCTGTGGGGTTAAAACCCTAATCCAGATGCACATATTTGGGGAGGTAAGCCACTGCTGCCTTCATCCGACCCTTCTTGCTGCAGGACGGTTTTCTGCTTTACCCAGGGAACTGGGATGTCAGCTTCAGTTCATGAAAATGTATGGAAATTAGAGACATCAGTCCTTTGACTCACACTTTTACCTTTTGTGGGGGCTCATACCCTGAGGCATTCTATACCCTTGATTTGTAATGCTCTTGTCCACTCTCCTGATACTCACTCTTGTCTCTCCACTTCCCGGCATCAAAACCCACCTCCCCCAAGAAAAATTCCCTAAGGAGTTCTCCCTAGGATACCAACCAACCAAACAAACAAACTTAATATTAGTTGAACCACTAATGAAGAGAAAATGAGAACTGCAGTATTTGTAGGTAAAAAAAAAAAAGAAAAAAGAAAGGTCTAACATCTACAATTACACACAGTTCGGCCTAATTCATAACAGGTAGCACCACCTACCATGTACAACATCGCAGCCCTTGTAGGTCACTCTTCAAAGCCACCAAGGTCACTTACTGTTGCCCTTCAGAATCTGCAGCACTCTGTGAGTCCACCTTGACATTGCTTTTGACAAGTGGACCCCCATCTCCAAGTGTGATACCTTTTCCATGCATTCCAGAGATTTATAGTTTGCACCTAGTTGAGACATTTTCAGAAGGAAATTTTGAGGTCCCTTCTGACCAATTAGACACTACTAATTTATTTAGCCAGATGATCTTATTAAAAGAACTACTAAATGGTACTACTTAATCAAACAGCCTGATTAGCTTTCAAAATTAAAAAAAAAATGCATGAACCCTGTGAACTAGCAATTCCATTTCTTGGTAACTTGTCCAACAAATATACCCATACTCATGCAAAATGATACATATTTAAGAACATTTATTGTTACTTTAGTTTGTAATAGCAAAAGACTATTTTTAAATTAATTTATCTTTAATTTTTGAATTTATTTATTTATTTAAATAAATCTGGCACTTCAACACAGAGGATTGGAATAATACATATCCAAGATACAGAATTAAGTGAGACAAGAGTGTTATGGGGAAGTGGTGGGGAAGTGGGTGCAGAGAGAATATGTGTGTGTACATGCAGAAGTGCGTGAATACATAAAGTCTCTCTAGGTTGATACACAAGACAGTTAATAGTTGCCTCTTTGGAGAGGAACTGGGTGGTACAGGGAAAGAGAGCAGATGGATCTTTCCGAATATGCTGTTTGGTGCATTGTACATTTTTCTACCATGTGCGTGGATTACTTGTTAAAAAATAAAAGTAATGATTTTTTTAAAACTAGGTTGACCCTTCAATGAATCAGTGAGAATTAAGAGCACAATCTTGCTTTGATATGGACTGAAGTGGGAGAACCATTGTGGACTTTATAGTTACCTTCATCTGGTTCATTCCAACCCTCCTGAGAAGAGGTTGAAATATTTATGCAAAGGATCATACCTCTCCTTGACATGAAAGTCCCAGACCACTCTAAAGTGCCCTTGGTTTCCTCCTTGAAGGCTGGAGAAGGCCTGGGAGGTGATTTCAGGGGGAGGCAGGCCATATCAAGAAAATTAAGCATAGATATAGATATAACAGACATTGATTTACATCTTCTTGTCAAGAGCTAAGAACCCTGACCTATGGTAAATGTTCCCCCAAATTTATAGAATATTTATTTGCTTCTAGAAAATTAAATTGTTAAGATTCTTGAAAGTAGAGCATTCTTTTGAGTAGGGAACATATTCCCCCTATAATTTTGAAAGCAATTTGAGCCCAAATGAATACAGATTTCCTATTCAGCCACCACTGTCTGTTAAGTCCTATAAATCAAGCACACCAAAATCTGGGATAATGTTTTTCAAGGTTGTTCTATTTTGGGTTTGGTTCCTTGCCTTTAACTTTTAATTGTCAAGTAAAACTAAATCTAGGTCAATCCCTTATGTAATGGACCACACATTTGATCTCTGGGCAGATTTTAGACTGAAACCTTTTGAGGTGGCGGGGCGGGTGGGGAGAGCTGGTGGCAGGGAAGAAACCAAGTGATAGTAAAAGATAACCCATCCAATTATGTTTTTGTTTAGGTAAAAATTTGGGAGAACCAATGAAAATAAGTTTATGTTATACTCGGGTGTTTCCAACTGGGTTTTCTTTCCTTTGCTTTCGGGAAATGCTTAAGCAGATAGTACTAGAATATCTTCAAAGCCTCTGGCAGAGTAACCGCTACAGATCCTTCTGTATCTTCAGTCGAGGATGCCACTTGCCCCACTTTGCCATTACCCCCAAGTTGCTTTCAGTCAGACCTCTCAGTATCATTAGGATACATGTATCGATTCCATTTTAAAAATGAATTTTTGGTCACCTGGCTTAAGGGAAATACAAATCAAAACCACAATGAGATACCATCTCACACCGGTCAGAATGGCTAAAATTAACAAGTCAGGAGATGACAGATGTTGGCGAGGATGCAGAGAAAGGGGAACCCTCTTACACTGTTGGTGGGAATGCAAGCTGGTGCAGCCTCTCTGGAAAACAGTATGGAAGTCCCTCAGAAAGTTGAAAATAGAGCTACCCTATGACCCAGCAATTGCACTACTGGGTATTTACCCCAAAGATACAAATGTAGTGATCTGAAGGGGCGCCTGTACCCCAGTGTTTATAGCAGCAATGTCCACAATAGCCAAATTATCAAAAGAGCCCAGATGTCCATCGACAGATGAATAGATAAAGAAGATGTGGTATATATACACGCTGGAATATTACTCAGCCATCAAAAAAAAATGAAATCTTGCCATTTGCAACAACGTGGATGGAACTAGAGGGTATTATGCTAAGCGAAATAAGTCAGCAAGGGAAAGACAAATATATGATTTCACTCCTATGTGGAATTTAGGAAACAAAACAGAGGATCATAGGGGAAGAGAGGAAAAAATAAAACAAGACAAACCAGAGAGGGAGACAAACCATAAGAGACTCTTAATCAAAGGAAACAAACTGAGGGTTGCTGGAGGGGAGGAGGGCAAGGGATAGGGTAACCGGGTGATGGACTTTAAAGAGACCATATGATGTAATGAGCACTGGGTGTTATACGGAACTGATGAATCACAATCCTGTACCTCTGAAATGAATAATACATTATATGTTAATTTAAAATGAATTAATTAATTGTTTTAAATGAATTTGGGGGGCACCTGGCTGGCTCAGTCAGTAAAGCATGTGACTCTTGATCTTGGGGTTGTGAGTTAGAGACCCTCTTAAGGAGTAGGGTTTACTTTAAAAAGTGAATTTTTCATTTTTTAAAGGGAAATGCAAAAAATAATTAATTAAATTTAATTAAAATAACAAAAATTGAAAACTAATGGGAAAACTATAAGCAAATATATGACAAATGGTTACTATTGATAAATAAGTACTCCAATTTTTAAAAGAGAAAAGAATATGAACTGACCATTAAATATATAACAAATGTCAAACTCCATTAATAAAGAAATGCAAATTGAATTGGTTTCATTTCACCTATCAAGTTAGCAAAAATAAACATTAATTTTACTATTCAATGTCTGCTACCATTTGGGGAAATAAACCCTTTCAAAATTTGCTATGCAATTGTAACTCTATACTTTTCTGAAGGGTAATTGGGCAAGCTGTGTCAAAAACTTTAAAAAGTACAAATTCTCAGGTCCTCTGGCTGGCTCAGTCAGCAGAGCATGCAACTGTTGATCTCGGGGTCGTGAGTTCAAGCCCCACATTGGGGAGATTACTTAAATAAATAAACTTTTTTAAAAAGATTTTATTTATTTATTTATTTATTTGAGAGAGAGAGAGAGATAGAGGGAGAGCACGAGCTGGGGGAGGGGCAGCAGGAGAGGGAGAAGAAGAAGCAGACTCCCCGCTGAGTGGCTGAGTGCGGACTTGATCCCAGGACCCTGAGGTCATGACCTGAGCTGAAGTCAGACGCTTAACCACCTGAACCACCCAGGCGCCCCTAAATAAGTAAACTTTCTTTTTTTAAAGTACAAATTCCCTCAATCCACTAGTTTTACTTTCTGGAATGTGTTATATGAAAATGTATAAAGATATATGCAAAGTTAGCTCCAAGTGTGGTCATTGCATGGTTTGAGTTTTTTTTTTACTGTGAATGCATCAACTTCAAGAAAGAAAAAAAAAACTTTTCCTTAAAAAAACAGTGTATGGAAATAAGTGAATCTCCTCTGAAAAGCATGTATGAAAAGATTCATTTTCCTTGGGTCCTTTGACTACCCATTAAAATGAATTGCACATTATTTTTACAGCTCGAAGTCCTCTGAATAAATTTGTAGATGTTCTCTTCCCAAGACTCAGCCTGGAAAGATTAATCTTTGGTTTTGTTTTAAGAAATGAAGTCTATTAAGTGGTCTTAAAAACAAAAGTGGGCATCGTTGCTCATGCAAATTATTGCTGCTTTAAAAGTCTTGGGCTTTACGAGCACTGGCTTTCTCTTCCTTTGCGCTGTATTTTAAATCAGGGGGAAAAGCAATGGGAAGGGAGCCTATAAAGGAGGCATCCACCTGTCCTACATATTGGGAATGAAGGCCAATAGACCTAAAGTTTGGAGCCTGAATGAGCCTTTGAGATGACAGTGGAGCTTTGATTTTTATGATTACAATTAAAGGATCAAGGTGAGCACCGAGTGCCCGAAGACTTTCCCTCATGGAAATGAGTAAACGCTTGGTTCTAATACCCGTACCCAGCTAGAATACAGATAAAGCGTGTTATCAGCCACCAGAGCATGTTGTCCCTGAGTAGCAGTGGACTGAGGAGCAGACTTTAAATCAAAATGGAGAGTGCCCCAGTGCCCCTCATCAGCCATTCCTCAGCTGGGCTCACCATGGAGCCAAGAGAGAGGGAGGGCTTCCCTTTAGGCAGCCAGATCAGCACAATGAGCCCTGGGATTCAACAAAGTGTCAGGCGAATTCATTGTACACAAATTCTCATTCGCCTCTTCTGCTGTCTGACAGATTGCTTCTTTGCAGACCTCCAGAAGGAGGCAAATTGCTGGGAAGGGTACGAGGATGGAGGCACACTTGTGCACTGCTGGTGGGAGTGTAGACTGGCACATGATTTGGGGAGAGGGACAGTTTGGCACTGTCTACCAAATTTTAAAATGCACATACAGTGTGGTACACCAACTTTGTTTCTAGGAGTCTAGATTCCAAAATTCTAGCACAGGGATATATGGCCAGGGAAGCATACTGCAGCAATGCTTATAATGGAAAAAGTTCCAAACTACCTAAATGTCCATTACTATGGCATTATTTAAATAAAGTATGTCATATCCATACAATGGAATACTGCATGACCGTTAAAAATGATATACTATCGGCATGACTTGGAAAGATTATCTCTGTTAAATGATCCCCTTTGGGGGGAGGGGTAAACCCTTTATTTCCTTAAATGAGTATAGATATATGTGTATGTAAATGTCTAGTTAGCCCTGAAAAGAATTTGAAAGTTTTCTATACCTAGAGTTAATAAGGATTCTTCCAAAAAAGATGTGGTTAGAATTGAAGAACGGAAAACTCAGTTCCTACTTTGTCAATTTCTATATTTTTTTCCTGTATTTTTTAAAATATATTTTTTAAAGTAATCTCTATACCCAGCATGGGGCTTGAACTCACAACCCCACGATCAAGAGTTGCATGCTGTACGGACTGAGCCAGCCAAGCAGCTCTCCAATTTCTGTATTGTTTAAATTTGAAATTTGTCCTTCTCATGTTTACTGTTATTTCTTTTTTTTAAAAGATTTGTTTATTTATTTTAGAGAGAGAGAGAGCTGGGGGGGGAGGGACAGAAGGAGAGAGAGAATCTCAAGCAGACTCCCCATTGAGCACGGAGCCTGATGTGGGGCTCAATCCCATAACCCTGGGGTCAGGACCTGAATGAAAACCAAGAGTCAAATGATTAACCGACTGTACCACCCAGATGCCCCTAGTGTACTGTTATTTCTTAAATGATACCTTTCTTAAAGGAACCAAACCTATATCTGTACATTTAATAGCTCATGTGAAGGTTCTGTCCTAGAGAACATTCTGTGTCCCCTTACCTCCCCCAAACCAGAGGACATGAGTGCTGGGGAGAAACGAAGGTAGTGCCTCAGGGCTCTGATGGTCAAACTGAGTTTTGAGGCAGGGTATTCAGCACAGTGTGGCAAGGTAAGTGGCTACTTGTCCCTTACCCTACATATGAGATCAGAGCAGGATGGCTGCTGAGCTATGAACCCTGGATCTCACTAACATTATGCTTTCCCTGCCTCTGAGCCGAATTGGTCCCCAAGGCTGGGGTGGGGCTGAGTCCACACTTGAGGGCCAAATGGACTGTGAGACAGGGTTGGAAATACCCGAACAGAAGGCAGAGATGGCATTGCCTCAGGAAACTGGATGTCCATTCAAGCTCTGGCTCTCTCCAGAGCCTTGAGCAAATTTCTCAATCCAATTGATTCCAGCAGCGTCTTCCGCTAAGAGGCAGCCAGCAATAGGGGAAGTGGTGCTAAATGTGCCGCTAGAAGGCTCTGGAGCCAGTTCTCTCATCTACCCTCTGATGGCCTGGAGAAAAATCACTGCAGCCCTCTCAATGTTCTCACTCTTGTTTTCCTCAGCTATAAAAATAACCCCAAATGACATCCTATCTATTTGAACCATACATTTTATAAAGATGTTTTCAAAGTCCCTTCTAAGTCTAATATTCAATAATTATGGTCTATATAAACAAAGCCCGATAAGCCCACAGTCAAAAACTCTCTCCAAGTAGGGAATTATGGGTGACCTTTGGCTGACAACTCAGTGACAGACTGTACTAAGGCACTGGGGACATGTTTCTGAAGTCAGAAGATATTTATGGGGGGAATCACGCCCTGGTTGGGCAGCATCGTACACTCCCACTGACCTTTTGTGAAGGCTGTCCTCTTCTTCCATCTTCTTGAAAAACAAGGGTATACTTTCTGCTTCTCTGATATGCCTTCCGAGAGCTTCCTCCCCTGGCTTCGTGTAGAAAAATTGTCTACTAAGTGCTGAATGTGCTATAGATCAAATTTGGCCATTGATTTTTATTTACAAGGCTCTCCTAAAAGAGTGTTGTTCTCCCCACTTGCAGCTCTATCAGTGTGACTAGAACACAATGGCAAGAGAGGAGGCAGCGAGGCCGCAGTTCATGCTCAGGGACACCACTCCCTAGCTCCACCAAGTGCTAACAGCTGATGGAGTCCCTTGTCATTCTTCCTTTTTTTCTCTTTCTGTTATTTCACACCCTACTTTTGAAGTAAGAAATTAGAAAAAAAGGAGAGGATGAGAGAGGAAGAATGGAAGGTAGAAAGGCAGGGAGGGAGAGGGGGGAGGGAGGAAGGAAACAGGAGGATAAATGGAAAACCTGGAAGTTGAATGAAAGAGATGACGGGAAGGACAGAGGAAGAACTTGAGCACAGAGAGCGTGGTCCCATAAAAGCAAGAGAGGATGGGCCCAGAGGGAGCTGTTAGCTACTATTTTACTGGGAAAATGAGAAAAGAGCAAGCTCCATCTCCACCACATTCACCCAACTGTATCTGAGCCCATCCACTCCGTTTCCCCCCATTGTTATTGACGGACCATTCCTGCTACCAAGAGGACCAAGCCTCCACGTATGCATGTGTCCTATTATATCTTCTTGCCTTCTCATAGACTCTGATGAGACAGTTCTCCTCTCGGTCCTCTGCATCATCAGTGTCTCCTTCTCTAATGCAAGATTTCCCATCAGAATGCAACATGTCTTTACTTCTATTATCTCATTTTCCCGCTCCTCTTTGCAACAAACCTTGCGGTAATAGTTACGTGCACTTGTGCTGCCTCAAATTTCTCTTCTCTCATGTTTCAATCTCGTTCCAATAAGATTTTGTTCTCTTTGCCCAATAGTTCATGACAAGGTCCCCAATGACCTCTACACTGACAAACCAGACAGCTAATTCTCGGATTTTACCCAACCTGACCTATTTATAGCAGTTGATGCTGTCCTTGATTACCAGTTGTTCACTTTCACTTTCCTAAAACACTCTCTCCCCTTGGCCTCCTGTATCACTGTCTCTTGGGTCTCCTCCTACTTAGCTGGAGGCTCCATGGATCTCCTTTCCTGATGTCTCCTCAACTCTCAGACCTTTAAATATCAACATGCCCCAGAGCTTGATCCTCAGACCAATTCTTTGTATCATTGACCACCTCACTGGTTTCACTCAGTCTCACAGTTTTAAAAATTATCTCTTTAGTTAATGATTCCCAAATTCACCAGGCTGGACAGCTCCCCTGAACTCCAGACTCCTACGTCTAACTCCTACCTGACATTTCCACTTAGATTTCTTTTTTTATTATTATTATTTATTCAATAGAGATAGAGACAGCCAGCGAGAGAGGGAACACAAGCAGGGGGAGAGGGAGAGGAAGAAGCAGGCTCATAGCAGAGAAGCCTGATGTGGGGCTCGATCCCATAACGCCGGGATCACGCCCTGAGCCGAAGGCAGACGCTTAACCGCTGTGCCACCCAGGCGCCCCTCCACTTAGATTTCTAATAGGCATCTCACACTCAGTATACCAATACCAAATTCCTCATTTTTCCTCCAGAATCCTCCCCACCCATCTTCCTCATCTCTGTAAATGGCAAATTCAATTTTCCAATTTCTCCAGCCAAAATCTTGCCTCCTTTTACTCTCATAACCCTATCTAATCCACTAGAAAAAAAATTATTAATACGTCCAGAATCTAAATCACTTCTAACAACTTCCACTGCTCTCATCATTAGTTCTTACCTGGAGTATGATAACAGCCTCCTGACTGCATTACAGGAGTGAATCTGCTGGTTGTTTAATCCTTTATCTTTCGATTCACTTCCCACTGTTACTTGTAGGTTGCAGTGGACCTGTGACTAAATTCTGGACAAAGGAATGCAAAAAGCAGGGATGTGTGCTCCCTGCAAGCTAGACTTAAGGAGCATGAGCATACTTCCTGCATTGTCTTTTCACTTCCCAGGAGCCAGAATTTGAAGTCAATTGTGAGACAAGTGGACAAGTAGACAAGAAGGTAGAGAAGTCTAGATGTCTGAATAGTCATACAAAACAGCTGCCTGCAGCTCTGATACACACACCTCAGGCTGATAGGTGAGAGAAGAACGAACTTCCATCCTGTTTAATCCACTGGATTACAGAAGCTTAGACTATTTAACATGGGAAGCTCAGGTAGAGAACCTAAAACACACAAACTTTTCAAGAAAGGGTCTGATGGGGCCCCTGGGTGGTGCAGTCACATAAGCGTCTAACTGTTGGTTTCAACTCAGGGCATGATCTCATGGTCCTGAGATTGAGCCCTGCATGGCAGGGCTCGGGCTCCATGCTGGATGTGGAAGCTGCTTAAGATTCTCTCTTCCCGGGGCGCCTGGGTGGCACAGTCATTAAGTGTCTGCCTTGGGCTCAGGGCGTGATCTCGGTGTTCTGGGATCGAGCCCCACATCAGGCTCCTCTGCTGGGAGCCTGCTTCTTCCTCTCCCACTCCCCCTGCTTGTGGTTCCCTCTCTCCCTGGCTGTCTCTCTCTCTCTGTCAAATAAATAAATAAATAAATAAAATCTTAAAAAAAAAAAAAGATGTCTCAATTCTGCATCCTCTCCCCGAAAAAATGAGTAGTTCCAAAATAGGAAAAACAAACTCTAAAGTCAGCATTAATAAACATTTACATGAATAAAAGAGAGTTAACATTATGTCAACACAACAGCTACAATTCAAATCATATGTTATATATAAATATAGTAAAGTTTTTTATTTTTTTCAAAGATTTTATTTATTTATTTGACAGAGAGAGAGCACAGCAGGGGGAGCAGCAGGCAGAGGGAGAGGGGGAAGCAGGCTCACAGAGCAGGGAGCCCAACAGGAAGATGCTTAACCACTGAGCCACCCAGGTGCCCCTATATTAAAGTTTAAATCACAGAAACAAAATGAACAATTCATCCCTAGCAAAGTTCAAAACTCTTTCAAAAGTTTACAGCAAATAATTCTACAGAACTGTGGGTGCAGTTTATTATTTGATATGACGTGGAGTAGGGCCTCAAAGTAAAAGTACTTAGGTCGTGGGGTGGCCTTAAATGCTACCTGTCTTTGCTATTTACTAGCTGAGTTACCTTGTTCAAGTCCTTTAAACTCTGAGACGCAGTTTCCATCTCCTGAAAAATGGGAAGAGAGCCCCAAAATAATACTTATTTCACAGGGTTGCAAAGAGAATCAACAAGTACACTGGTTTTGAAAATACTTTGTACACATTACGGGAATGTACGGAAAGAATACTATTACATTAGGTTTCCACAGAATCGCAGTGCTTGAAGTGAGTCTAGAAGTCAATTAAGCTATAGTACTCAACCCTACAGAATTATCTGGAAAGCTTTTTAAAGCACAGATCGCAAGGCCCATCTCTTCAAAGAGGTACATTAATTGGGCCTTGGGATTCTGTATTTTAAGTCCCCTATACACAAGAAACTGGTAAAATTGGTTGCTTTAAGAACTCAGTAGCCTGATGACAGGGTAGGAAGGAGAACTTCCACACTTTTTTTAATTTTTAAAATTCAGTATCACATGAATGTATAATTATATTAAAAATAATCTGATTAAAATTATTTAATACATTAACCAGTAAATAAATACATGTTCTTGGAAAAATGGAAAAATCCTGATAAAGCTGGCCCTGAACAGGAGTTCGGGGTGTAGGTCAATTTTCCCAGCCATCCCTACATGCAGATTTAATCAAATTCTACTTGAACATTTCCAATGTCTCCACTCACACTTACTTTACAAAGCAGCCCATCCAGTTGTCAGACAGCTATAATTGTTAGAATATTGTTTTTGCAAGTCTGTGTCACAGTGAGGGATGCTATAAACATCATCATGGAGGTGGGGGCATGATCTGACCCATAGCATAACTGAATTCATCGACGACAGTGAGGTACTTGATGACAGGGTTTACTGGATATGACTCTGGTGGTTCTCTGTCTGTCACCAAGACCGAAAACTGATGTTGATTTTATCTTCAGATTTTTGCTTGACCTACTGATGTGATTGTGGCTCTGGTTATCAGGGAGCTCTCAAGGTGGGATATGAGTCCTTGTTTAATCAGCATTGTCTGTCTTGTCCCTGATTCTTATTATCTAATGCAAATGGGCTTCCTTATTACCTAACAGAGTAGCTTCAAGCAGAGAAAGCCAAGCAAACTGAAGCTACAAAATTCAATCAACCAAGCGTTGTCTTGTCCTGGGGACAATGTAAGATTCCTTGGTAAGTAAATGTGCCAACGCCCCAATCCAAACGCTCGACAAGAGAGAAGGAATCACTCTGAAAGAAATGAGTGGGAGTTTGTAAATTTTGTACTTGCTTCCATGGTTTTGGAATAGAGACCAATCTTTTCACTCCAAAAGAGTATACAATTTCCCCCTACTTTATCCCCACCTCCACTACCAAAGTCCTATTATTTATTCTCATTTGAATGGCCTGAAACTGTCAAGTAACGGAAAGGTTGTTATCAATACTACATCAGCCCCAGATGGATTAGAGGGAGAATGATGTTTGTGGCTCTCTGTAATCCCTCCATCGATTCTGGGATTCTGAACTTCTCTAGGGAATGCAGCAAAGCCACAGCAAGTCCCCAAAGGCAAGATGTTGCAGGCTGTTCTCTAGTTCAGCTGCCAAACACAGGAAAAGTAATGTAGGCAAGAAAATGAGAGGAAACTCTTCCTTGCCTGCAACTCAAAGGCAAATGAGAGCATGGGTTATTTTATTGCTCCTGAGATCCCCCAAAGCTTGTTAGTCTCTAAGGAACACAAACTTCTATGTATGTCCTCTGCTCCCAAAATGGACCCCAAAGCCACCTGCTTCAAGTACCCTCATACGGAGTCAGAGATGTGTACTGATGTTGCTTGCAGCCCAGCTCTGTTTCCAAGTCCAAAAATAGATTTGAGGGAGACTTTGAACAAAATCTCTGTATTCTCTGTGCTTGAGTTCCTTTAAATGGAATGGCATTTGCCATTCACTTTCATATAGGAGTGAAGGGAAATAGCTGCAATAGTATTCGTTAAAAAAAAAAAAAGAGGAAGATTTTGAAGTATATTGTAAAGAGAGAACAATGAGACATAAAGTAGACATTCTTTACTCTTTAAAGCAGTAATTTATATTTATTGAAATTCATGATGCACACATAAGCTGTGGGGAGAGCATAGGTGACTATTCTAACAGAAACACAGAATAAAATAACAGAATAATATTAGCTGAAAAACTCAGATTCCCTACACACACACACACACACACACACTGGGATCACAAGCAATATTATGGGCAGTTCTAACAACATTTTCTTTATTCTACTTTGAAACTTTTTTGTGGGCATTGTATGGGACTGTTTTAAATTTTCAGTATTATGCTCTATTTCATTAAAATGAATTTGCTAAAAAAATAAAATTAATTTGCTATAAACAAAATAAAATTTTCAGCCTGATTTGTCACAAACATGGAGTATTTGATTTAAAAAAGAATGCCCAAAATATTTTATGTAAAATATTCATTACACTGTAAGAGAATGGGATTAAAAAATGAGCACATTATAGATGGTTTCGCTACAGCATCCAGGCCCTAAGATGGCCACAACTGACATTAACAGTGACAGTATTTAAAAATCAAGAACAAGATATTATCGTCTTAATAGCAACAAAACCAGACTTGAAATCAATGTTTTTATACCATAACTGTGTTTAGAAATATTTTCAGACTATGAAATCACAGGTGCATCACTACTGGGGAATGTTTGGTATATATATACATATTTTTTTGAAAACACACATTCAGTGATGTGTTATGCCTCCCGGCAATTTTTAGTTCATTTTGGAGGGAGAAAAAACCCACATTATATTATTTATGTTCTGTACAGGAACTAGGGAAACCTTAGCATTATTTTCCTCCTTATTCTGGTTTTTCTGAACATTGCATTCTGTTTCAACATAACTGCTTTCTATTAAATACTAAAACAGGAAGAGAAACAAATCCCCACTTCAAATACACAGAAGAACTAAACAGGGTTTTAATTTTTTCAAAAACGATTTCCACTTTTGCATACCTTGTGTACATGCCCCACAGGAGGAAAGACAGAAGAGCTAAGACTAAAGCATGGTGAAATTTGATTTTGCCACAACCCCGGCAATCGCCTGTTAGATTGATTTTCCTTCCCTGCAAACAACTGGAAAGCAGCAGCAACAGAGAAAGTCCTTGAAACTTGGACAATCACTAAGGAATCCTTCATTATACGAATACGGAGTTGAGAGGTCGCTAGTAGTTCTATGGGTTTCCTCAGCAAGACAAACTCTAACATTCAAGTTTTAAAACTATGAACTACAGTATTCCACAAATGATTGTGCCTGGTGTTTAAAAGGCCCCTGCAGAGGTCTAGTCAAAATATTTACATTCCTCTCAGAAACTGTACCGCCGAGGAAAAGAGAAACATAGTGAGAGGACGAATCAAAAGGAAAACTTTCCTTCCCCGGGAGCGAGAAAAGGTGTCAGGCCCCTGGGTCTTCTCCAAAGACAGCCCTGTTCTCTTCGCTTAGATCAGGCGTGGATAACACACCTTTCCGGCGAACGTTCCTTTATGGCAGGTGCATTAGCAGAATTTTGTGTCCAAATTAGGGTTGTATCAGTTTCTGAGAGCATGTGGGTGAAAGAAAGCCATAAGTGGGCGTGTTTAATTGTCAAGCCTGTTCCCCGGGGTGCTGCACTCGCGCTGTATAAATACATGGGTGAGTGATGGGCACGTATATATTTTCCATAAAGTGCAGCCACTGGCTCCAAGTGAGTCAGGTTCTGGCGTGGAAACGTGTTCGAAGCTGGGCGGTGGCAGGGATGGGGTGGGGGTGGAGGAAGGAGCAGGCGGGACGATGATTAGCGAAGGAAATGACCCAGCTCCCTCCCTTCTGTTTTCACAATCTGCGTCACGCTGTGTCTGCTCCGAGCCCGCGGCGGGCGAGCGGGCGGCCGCGAACGCCAGGTCACGCCGGGCGCTCGGCCGGCGGTGGCCTTCCCGGCCCGGCCCCGTCCGCTCCGACGCTGCCTTGCAGGAGGTCCCCCGAGAAGGGCCGAAGTGGGGACTTGGCCTGGCTCCTCGGGACCAGCCCTGGGACACGGAACCTCTCCCTTCCCGGCGCCCCTCGACGTGGGAGCGGAGCTGGGAGTCCAGAAACGGGACCCGAAGCCGCGCCCGAGCCCGGCCTAGAATCAGCGGTGGCGCGACTGCGGCCCGCGAGGAGGCGGCGGCCCCGGGCGCGGAGACACCTCCGCCTGCCTGGCCACGGCCGCGCAACTCCTGCCGCCCGCATTGTAGACAGAAAAGCACCTTCTGACCATTAGTAGTAATACTCCATTATTCCTGTTAGAACAAGTTAATGTAAGGGTTGGGCTGGGAGGCCCCGGGCGGGGTCACGTGCGCCCCCGTCACTCTGGCTCCCCTCGCCTCTCCGGTTCGAGTTATGCCATCAAGCTAATATATTGTGACTGCTCTTCTCTCCTGTGACAAAGGCTTGCAGCTGCCTCCAAATCAATAGACGTCAAAGAAATATGAAAACAATCATGATACAAAACTTAAATCCTGGCTGGAGCCTACATAATCAGAACTGTGCTTCTGTTCTCCAAGCCGCCGATTAATTTATCCCAAAGTTTAGTCAAATTTTTATTCCGGTACCTTTTTCCCAGCAGATCCCGCTACATCTGTCGGGTTTGTAATGTAATTTGTAATTACTGCCCTTCATGTGGTCCGGTGCCTTGAACCATCTTTAATTAAAAGCATAATTAAGGGAAGATCTAAAGAAAGACAATTACCAGATGGTCTTTTTTTTTTTTTTTTTTTTTTTTTTTTTTTTTAAAGAGGCGGTAGTTTCCTGGAGAGGCGCGCAGGGTCTGTCCCCGGGACCCCGAGCCTGGGTAGGGGGCGGTGGGGCCGAGCGGCGCTTGCGCAGTGTGTAAATCTAGGTCCTGTGCCCAACCCCGCTCCGCTCACCCTGGCCCCGCCCCCCCGGGCCCCGAGCCCAGAGGCCGCGCCCCAAGGTGAGCGCTTCCCAGTGGTGCCAAAATACCCTGGCTTTCTTCGCTCTTTCCCTGGGGTTTCGGGGTGTAGGGTGGCAGCGGGGGAGGCTGAGGCAAGTTCAAGGCCGAAGCAACTTCCAAATCCGCGAGGGCGCACCCGGAGCCGGCCCCACCCTGCCTTGCGCGCTAGCCTGGAAGCTCAGAAGCAGAAGGACTCCAAGGAGGGGGAAAGGAAGAGAGAAGGGCGACTGTCCCCGAGAGGGCAACCTGGCGAGGGTGCTCCAGCCTAGGCCCCCCCAGACCCGGACCGCCTAGGGTGGGAGCTCGGGGACGGGTCCCCTGCGGGTCCGAGAACCCTTGGGGACAAGAAGATAGCAGCGCAGCGCCAGCGCCGGCAGCCCCGTCGGGCAAAGTGGCCCTTTGACAGCGATTGTCTCTGCTGTCGGCTCCTCCGTGTCCACTGTTCCCTGGAATTTTCAGAACAAGTTTCGGGGGAGGAGGGAACAAACCCATTCCCCACCCCTACCCCACCCCCACGTCCCCGAAATGAATAATGTAGTCAGGAGCCAAGATTTCTGCATTAGTGCCGCGTTGCCCCGGCGGCTGGCGCGAGGATCCCGAAGTCGGATAATGGAAATTAAACTGTTGTTGTATGGCGGGGATGTCATTATGTGACTGTTCATATTCAAAGTCAGGCAGCAATGAATTGTAATCATTTCAATTATCTTCAATACACTTTCTTTAGGACACAAGTTGTCAAAGATAAAAAAAAAAAAAAAGTACATTCTTGCGGCTCCGTGGGTCCATTTTCCAGACGGTTTGTTGCTCTTGCTGCCTGATTTGGTTTCGGCTTTTATTCCCCAGCCTCAGAGTTTCTTACAGAGACTCCGACGGAGTGAGCGAGCCCGGGCGGCCCTCGCCGCTTCTCTGGCGCTGTGTGCCTGCTACCCGAGTCCGGAATTGGCCTCCGTGCGCCTGGCGCGCATATTTTGGTTGCTTTCAGGTTTAATTAACTTTGAACAGCAAATATGCCTGGAGATGTAGATCTGGTGTCGCCTTGGGGAAGGGGCCCGTCGTATTATATTCTGCATCCTCCCCAGCCTAGGAGGGTGGGCTGGCTGCAGCAGCCTGCGTCCCTGGAGGCCAGCGCCATGCTTCAGAAAGGCACGTGCTGGACGGTGCCCGCGCCTCCGAGATCTCTGAGAGAGCCCGGGTCGGTCTTCTTCCAGCCCGGGGAAGGCAGGGAAGAGCTGGGACCGGTGGAGCCTGCTCTCCTTTGTCGAAACTACCCCCTGACCCGTGCTCGCTCCCTGTTGTCCCTGAACGTGAGGCAGTGGCGAGTTGGATGTGGTGTCCTCGCGGGATGGCAGAGCGCCTTCTGCCCCCAGCGCAAGCAGAGAGAGTAGGGGTCGCCTTTGAAGCACACGTCCATCGCGCCTATTAGGACTAATCCCGATCTTTACACTAATTTCGCCTCTCGGGTTTTTATTATACTCATTTGGGAGGAAATGAGCTCTTGCCAGGCAAATAGCACCCCGCACCCCACTTTTCATAGCTGTGCAGGGCCGAGGCCTGAACAACCCCGCGGGCAATCCCCGAGCTGCCGATATTATATTTGTGAAATGTCCTTTTGTTGAAGCTTTTAACACCTTCTTATAACGAATCATTTGTTCTTTTCTCTTTAATTTTGATAGACAATTAGCCATCAGAGATACACCAGTTGACTGTAACCGAGCATTAAACTCGCTTTTATGTAACGCTAATTTAGCATAGCTGCTTTGTTTAACTTTGCTATATAAGAACCAGGTTTTGTAGCAAAAAAAAAAAAAATAGGTGTAATTTTATGTGGGGCTTCATTTCTTTTGGCCCTGTACGCAGCAAGCCCTCTCCTCTTTGTGAAGCGTTCTGCTGGGGCCTGACGCCATTTCCCGTGCCGAGCACCTGCAGGCTGGGGTGGGGAGAGGGTGGGGGGAATTAGCATTGATATAGATTTAGTTGAAATGTAATCTCTTAAATCTGTCCAAGATTCGGGGAGATAATTACACTTTCACTGAATTGCCAGGGGTCAGCGTCTCAGAGGACCTGAGGAGTTGATTTACTAACAATAGTGTTACATAAAAAATGGCGTTTGAGATTATAATGTTAATGGCTGCGGTCACTGGGGAATGCGGCTGCATCCAACTAATTCCATGTAACTTGTTTTTTGCCTCCCTTTTCGTCCGTCCCCTTCTTCTCCAGCTCTGTCTTAGGAAAGATTGAGAGCCTCGCGGTGTTTGATTTGGTGGCCGGACCCGGAAGGCTAGGATGCCGGAGCTTGGGGTTGACGCGCTTTTTCTGAGTATTTGTGGTGACAGGTTGTGGCCTTGACATCAAGGCTGGGCTCTTCCCCACAAGGACCAGGACTAGGGAGCAGACTCCGTGCACCACGCACAGAGACTCGGGCTGGAGCGGAGCACAGGCAGCAAAGGCTGACCGCGGCTCGGGGAAAAAGCGCTGCGGCTTCCCAGGCCCACCTGAAACCGGACCTGCCCCGCTTCCAGCAGCTTCGAGTCCTTGGGCTGGACGAGCACCAGGACCTGTTATTTACCCCACTCGCCCTCCCAGGCCGCACTTCAAGACCAGAAGCCCCAGGAACTTGGGGACGCTCCCTTCCCGCCGCTAACTTTCCCAAGTTCCAACTGGAGTTTGGTGGGAGGCCTGGATGTACATACAGAGAGGGACCCGGAATACGAAGAGACACCGCAAAGTGCACATGCTAGCTTGCGGGTGGGGGTAAGCTTTGAAACTAAGAGGTCAGCCTCCTTTGGGGTGGAGACGGTTAAGGAGGTTACACTCCCCCACACACTTGTCGAACTCTCGTCAAACTTGGCCCACATTGGTCTCCACCCACAGCCTAGACTCCCTCAGAAATCCCACGACCACCCCTAACCTGAAGCCCTGGGGCTTTGCCGCCCAGGAAATTGCTGGTGAGCTCGTCTGTACCCATAGAAAAACGAGGAGCTCCTGAAACCATGTACAAAAATCGAGGGATGAAGAGGGAAAAGCAGCTCCTCTTCCTGGGTAGGACGAAAAGAGCTGGTTTTGTGACCTCCTCCAGGGCCACTCTGGGCTGGGCAATCAGAAGAGGCTCCGGAGCCCGGGAGCATCCTCAGGCCATACCAGGGGTCATCGGCCTAGGCCTGGACCCAGGATGTGGCCACTGCTGATACCCCGAGTCCAGGAGCTCGCACTTTCTGCTGAATGCGAGACTTTGGAGTGTGAAAGGGGGACGCCTCTGCCCTGTACCTCTTATTCCCTGTGCGGCGACTTGGGTAGGCAGAGAGCTTGAAGCTCAGCTCGTCCTGCCAGACTTGGCCGCAGGCCTTGCCGGGGCTCTCCCTTCGGCTGGGAATTCTGCTTCTGTGAAGAAAGGGTGCTGGAGCCGCGACTTGCATGTCCAAGTAAAAGAGGGAACCGCCCGCTCGGCCTAATACGCCCTCACCCACCTTACCTAGTTCCGTGGCGCCCGCGGACTGGCCGGGCACCCGTGGGCCACGGGGGCGCTCCAGCTCTCACCCGACACCGCAGACGGAGAGGCCCGGGCGCCCAAGCCCTTGGCCCTGGGGGGTCCCTATGCACCATGCATGTTTACGTGTGCGCCCCCTTATCTTATATGTAACAGCAATATATATGTTAATTGAAAACTTCTGAATTTAAAAAGGTTGTGACAAGTTATAATTTGTCCTGTCAATGCCTGGAATCCTTATTTATCTCTTTAGCTTGCCTCCCGCTCGCGCCTGTCAGCTAACAGCTTGCCTAACTCGTTGACTTCCTCACTCATGGCACGGAAATGACAAATGTGCTGTTTTATCCGTACAATTTATTTCATTATTGTTGCCAGCACGACGCATCACAATCAATCATAAGGAAGTCCAGTTGGCAGGTGTCAATCTTGGTGTGTTTTTGTACGTCTCAGTCTATATTTAATCCAATTATAAGGGTCACGGAGTAAGTGCCAATCCTCTTGTTACAACTCACATCTTATTTAAGATTTAAAGTAAAAAAAAGTCAACTCCATCACATGGACCTTTTGGGGGAAGGGAGGGGATGCCTTTGAAACCCCCCCCATCAGAGTCTCTCACTCTCTCTCCTTCTGCCTTCTCACCTCCAGTTTAAATTACGCAGCCATCCCTTTTTATTAAAGAGTTGCAGGGAATCCGAGTTTTATGAGCATTTGTGTGCAAATGAAGCTCTCGTGATTTTGCTAAAGTAGAAGCAGACTTAATGATGAGAGATCTTTCCGCTCATTGCCCATTCAAATACAATTGCAGATCGAAGGCGGCCTTGTCACGTTGAGAAAAAGTGAATTTCTAACATCCAGGACGTGCCTGTCTACTTTCCGCGAATTGCATCCAATCACCCCCAGGGAATTCAGCTAATGTCTCAGTCTCCACCCGGACAAGGGAGAGAAAGAAATCAAACATGGTGCCACAGACTAACATGAAACATTTAGAAGAGGAAAAGCAGAGTTTTCTTGAATTGATTGCACTAGAGATTTCCTTAGTGGGAAAGCAAACTGGAAGGATTTGGAGATTTTCCCAAATGTCCAAGAAAACTTTGTGGTAGGGTAAAGGGGGCAGAAAAGAGAAGAAACTAAGTATTTCTTTGAATGAGAGCAGGGAAATAATTGAATAGCAGAGAAGCCACACTCTTGCATAAATCATGCCATTATGCAGTTCTTTAGACCTGGATGAAGAGACAGCAAATATTAGCTTTGCTACGTATTTCCTTTTTTGACACTCAGATTTACACAACATTCCGCCAGTTTTTATTTAATATCAAAATCTTGTTTTAAAAGCTTGCCACTTACAGGGGAGGAAGTGGAGGAGAGGGAAGAAGATCAAGAACCACACTCACTGCCCAGTAAATTTAATTCCTGAGATAAGATATGGATTTCTGGCTTATATAGCTATTTGAAATGACACACAATACACACATGTATTTTTTTCTCAATTAGTCGGGGATTTTTGCCTCTTCCTCTATTAATCTTTACCATGGAAGAGTTTTATTAAACCCATTTATAAACTGATGCCCACCCAGGAATAATTTGAAATCATATTATATTATTTTAAAATAATACTTTTAAAAGTAGAAGTTAACAACAGAATGTATTATCCTCCAACTTAGAATAAAATTAAAATACTGGAGGGGAAAAATCCATTTCTACTTTTCCACTGCTGCATGACTCAATGCCCATTCTCAGTGAAAGGAAAAATACTAAATCAATTCCTACCCACCCTGTAGCACAGATCCAACGTAGGGACTCCTCCAATCTGGAAGCTGCTTTATTTGCATAAAGCCATTAAGGAGGGAGAGGGGGGGCGGGGGGGAACATACCTTGGACAAGAACAGCAGATCTCAGCTACAGTTCAAGCCAAAACCGATCTCTACCTACCTACGTTCCCTCTCCCTCTCTCCTTGCAACCAAGCCTTGCTCTCTAATCTTTTCTTTCCTTTCTTTCCCTTCCTCCACGCCCAACCCCCACCTCATCCCCCTCACCCCAATCCCCACTCCCCCGTTTGGCTGCTTTGGGCTGGAGGGGTAGCTCTGGGCTCCGGGGCAGTGGTAGGCCAGGGCTGACCTGGGAGCCCTCGCACACCGGGCGGCTGCGGAGCTCGCTCAATGTGGAGAATCAAGCTTGGGACTGCCCTGGGTGTCGGAGAATTTCAGGCTGGGCTAGCCTGAACTGAGGGGAAGCCTGGAAGAAAAGGGGTTTCTTTCCCGTTTCTCGCCCTTTGCACCCCACCTACAGCCTGCCTTAGGTCGCAGTCTGCATCGCGGGTTGCGGGTCGTCGATGACGCCCCCGGGCCTCCCGCGGTGCCCTTCTGCCGGGTGCGGCCTAGAGAGACTTCCTCTGGCCAGGCGGGGCAAGGCCAGGCCTCGCAAGCTGAGCACCACGAGGGGCCGGGCCCGGCCGAGCCGTCCACAAGACCGGTGGCAGGCGGGAAGGGGAGACCCCAGCTCTTGGGTTCTGGGAGGATCTCCAGAGTTCTCCCGGGTAACAAACGACACAGGGTACCGAGCTTCGGCAGCGCCTCAACTTGCACCTTCCCCGGTGGCCACCCCACACGGGCTTCCCTAGCCTCCTCCCGCTCTGCCTGCTGTGCCCAGGGCAAATGGAGAGCGGCTTCGGCGTTGGCCGGGAGCTCGGAAGAAGGGCCTAGTCCGGCCTCGCCTCCACCGCCCCGCGCTCCCGCGCGGCCCGAGCGCGCCCTTTATTGACAGGCAGATAAGCAGGCGGGGGCCATGGCGTTTCCAGCGTCGCTCTCGAGCACCCTGCTGGGTTGCAGGGATCCGCGCACACTTAATGGCCTGGACTCCAAACAAGCCCGGAGCCGCCTTCCCGGCGGCCTCCGGTCCGGACAGAGGGGGCGGGTGGGGAGCGAGTCGCGGGCAGAAACTAGAGAGTAGGGAGGCCTACTCAAGCTCGGGGCCTACCCGCAGTCCAGACCAGGGAGCCCAGGAGACCTCAGGATATCTGGGGCCGGGGGCTGGACCGCGTCCTGGAGGGGAACTAGAAGATTACCAAGAAACTAGGTCACAGATGACCGGTGGCGGTAGAGAAACCCGAGCAAACGCCTCTCTGAGCGCCAATCCCCAGCGGAGCCGGGCTTGGGGAAATCAGACAGCGATAGGGTCCCAGCCCAGATTAAAGTGGCGGGTGGGGGAATGGATGCTCCTTGCCTCTGACCCGGGAAGACCAGAATGTTGAGATGGGGAGAAGTGTGGGGAACTTTTTAAAATAAGAAAGAACACCTCGCTTACACCTCTAGGCCAGCAGGCTCGCATTCTCCTCCCCACCTCTACCCTACCCTCAGGGCCTCCGCGGGCTGAGCAAAAAATAAAAATAAAAAAATCAGGTCCTGTGGGGAGCTGACCAGGCCAGGAGGAGCCAGCAGTAGGGCTACCTGGAGCCACCTTCCGGCCTGTTGCGAAGTCCTACACCTGTCCAGGTGTGCTGGGGCTGGGAGCAGGAACTGCTCCACCTCTCCAGTCCTGGCGCCATCTGTGCTGTGCTCTCTTCTCTGCCCCCACCTGAGCAAAGTACGGAGGAACTGGCCCTGGCACCCTCCTCGGGCCTAGGTCTCCCCCTCCTAGCCTCCACACACAGTTGCCCCCAGGTCTACCTGGACTAGGCTTCCCAGGAGCTGCCTGAAGGCAATTGCACATCCCACCACATCACTTCCTGCCACCCTGTCAAGAGCCCCCTACCCTTCCAGGCTGGACCTCTGTCACTTCCAAGTTTAAGACCCAGATGGAGGCAGAGAAGGAAGGGATTGGACATTGAGAAGCCCCCTCCCCTGTTTGGTGGGGGGAGAGGGACACGAGAATGACAACGTGGGTCTAAATACCCATCGAAGGATAGCCAGGTCCAGCTCCACTATGCCATCTCCCTGTCCACAGAGGGTGTGAGGGGAAAAGAGTCTGGCCACCAGATCAGTATCCTGCCCACCTAGCCCCAATTTCTGTTGTTTTCTCTACCCCGGGAAGGAGAATCTTGACTTCAGAATCTAGGGCTTTCCTATTTCCCTCTTCTAGGCTACAAAGTCAGCAGTTAACCACCAGACCAAAGATTAATAAAATCACCTATGTTTTCTGGGTGACGGGAGCCTTTCCACCCAAGGCGGCAAGGGAACCAGGAGCAGACACCGTTTGGGGATCCCTCACAAGAACCTAGTTGGCCTGGCCAGGACTTTGGTGGAACTTAGGGTAAGGGCTCGCTTGTCCTCTCCCCGGAGCCCTAGTCTGGGCCCAGCTGGTGACTTGCAAGCACGAAAGCCAGATTGGGGTACCCATCGTTTCTCCAGCTCCTCCTGAAAATGATTCCAGCCAGAGGCCCTTCTCAACACGGTCGCAGCCTCCAAGTACCTCTGATGAAATGACTCCCTCTGTGAACGGAGGAGGGGACCGGATGGGCACCTGGGAAGGTAGCTGGGCAGCCTAGGGGAAGAGTCCCCGCGTGCCAGCGGGAAGGAAGAGAGCACTCGGGAGGACTGGTTTCCTGCATTGACTCTACGCCCTAAAGGAGGGCTGGGCGGACTGGGGCCGGGTTGGGCGTGGGTAGCCACGGGCAGGGCTCAGAAAGGCCACGGCTGGGCACAGAGCGGGCCGGACTCGGGGTAGGGAGGGGAAGGCTCCCGCCGCGCCCCAGCGCAGGTCTGCGCGGAGCTGAGCCCAACTCTAGCCGCCATGACGTCACGCGGGTCGGGCAGCCAATGAGGACCGCGCTGGCACGGATATTAAGGAAAGTTAGCGCCTGCCTGAGCACCCTCTTTTCTTATCATTGACATTTAAACTCTGGGGCAGGTCCTCGCGTAGAACGCGGCTGTCAGATCTGCCACTTCCCCTGCCGAGCGGCGGTGAGACGTGTGGGAACCCGCGCCGCCAGGCTCACCTGCCTCCCCGCCCTCCGCTCCCAGGTAACCAACCAGGCTCCGGCCCGGGTCCGATTCGGGGCCTGCGCCGCCTCTCCGTTGCCTGCGATGGGTCACCCAAGTCCAAGCCTGCCTCCAAGTAGCCCAGGGGCTTGACTTTTGCTTTTAAAAGGAGGCATTACAAAGGTGGATTTAGTGAGGGCGGGATAGTATGGGGGGAAGGGGGTCTTGTCTTTGCCGAACGTGCTTTTGTGCAAAAGTAGCAAAATGTTCCAGTTCCCACAGTGGACTTCTAGTTGGGTGCTGAGCTGGGGGGGGGGGCTGCGGGGAGAGGGAGACGGGGATCTGCTGCTGCTGTCTGCAGAAGCCGCTCGCAACCGTGAGAAATGCAGGAGGGGATACAGTTTGCACCCAGAACTCCCCGGAATCACAGTTCACGACATGCACTGGTGAAGTCCCCACCAGAGCCCGGAGCGCGTGGAAATTCCCCGCCGCGGGGCCGGCGGAGCGCAACAAAAGTTTCCAGCGGTTGCGAAGTGTAAATGGTTGGACCGAAACGAAGTCTTAGAGATGGGAGTTCGTTTCTCAGAAGGGAGCGGAGGACGAAAGAATGCTGCCCGCAGAGCCGGGCAGCGCGTAAAGTCCCAGCGTGTGATTTGAGCTTCACTTCGGAAGACCTAATAATTAGCGATTCTCACTGAGCTAGAACGCGGGCTCGGGTTACCGCGGGCGCTGCGCTCGCAGTCGCGGTGGGAAGCTTGTGGGCGCCAGGGGAGCCTGGCCGCTGAGCGCCGGGGAGAGCAGCGCCGGGCCACTCTTTTGCCCCGGGACGGCCCAAGCCGGGTGCCATAAGTTTCTCCGAAGTGGGTCAGGGAAGGCACCCCAAACTCAGACTAACCGGTGGTTCCGCAGAGCTAGAGTTCCGAAAGTCCAGCCCCAAGCGGTGGCAGACTCCAAAGCGGGCTTAGGCAGGGCACAGGGGCACTGGCCCGGGAGGCCTCTGCCTCAGGCCCTGGCTCGCCCCTCGCTCCCACTCGTGCCCTGGCTCTCCCCCTCTAGATTTGCGCGTGACACCTTCGGAGGACGTTTGTACGTCAGGCACCTGTGACAGGTGCTTGGGATCATTGCCCAGCTGGGAGCGGTGGCAGCCCTGCCCACCTTGCCTGGGAAGCGCAGAGTGAGAGAAGAGGCCAACCGGCCGTGCGCCTTACCTGGGCCTGGGTCCTCTCCTTCGCGGTTTACTGTCTCCGGAGCTGGGCGGCAAGCAGGTTGCCGGCTTCGCAGTGGGAAGTGGACCTTCTCCTCCAGTCATAAATCAAACCCAGTCATCCTCTGGCCTCCTCCCTCATTAGAGATGTTTATTGGAGATCGTGTTTATTCGGCTGTCACGGCGAGAAAACGCAGTGACATAATTACCTCTGACCAGAGTCCTCTCCCTGCGCCCAGGGCGAGCTGGAGACCTCCTCTGTCGCCTTCTCACTTCCGTGCCCTCCTTGATCGGAGGCGTCTGTGGTTGGCTTGTCCTTTTTTCTCAGATCCTCTCATATAATTTGGATTATTGAATGAGTTACTATTCAAATTTCCCCAGGGCCTGGGCTTTTATTTATTTTAGAATCTGAAAGGAAAACCGAAGGAACCTAACACCCCTCCAAGGCAGAAGGGGGCAGCGCGGGAGAGACGGAAGGAGAGTCCCTCTCGCTGCGCTGCGCAAACTTTCCGGCCCGCCCGGCTGCTGCTCGCTGGGCCCAGACGCCACCCGGCGCCAGAGGCGGCCTGAGCAGCGGGAAGCTGACAAGAAGGGATGGATGCCGATATTGGTGGTGCTGTTTGTTGTTTTATTTTTCATTGTTTCTCCTCTCCGGAGGAATCTCAGACTTCAGGGCCCCAGGTCGAGGCTTCCTAAACTCTCCCCGGCGGAACTCCGCGAAGCCAACCCGCAGCTTCTCTCCCGCCTCTCGCCCCTCGGCTACCCCGGGCTTCGATTCCCTCCCCACCCCATCCCTCCCACCCTCTCCCTCCCCCACGATCCAGGTTTGTAAGCCCACCATCTAGGAGTCAGAGTTAGAAAGTGATGAAAAGCGCCGAATTGTTCTCTAATTGAAAATACTTTTTTTTTTTTTGTGGCCGCAGCGACAAATATCTGGGATCCCGGCTTTTGATCCCTCGCTGCCGCCTCTGTCTCCAATCGCTAATAAAACTCGCATTGAGCCCCTTAGTGCCTTGATTAACAGGCAGATTAACTCTTACTGGGGTGGGGAACAGCTTGTCCCAATCAATGTCATTTTAAAAGCCCGATACGCTTAGCTCCGGTTCCCTGGCTGCTCGACTGAGCCAGCCATGACATTTGCTCCCTCCCCCTTCCCCAGCCTCAAATCCGCCAGCAGAGCCCCCAGTTCCCAGCCCGCTTGTTCCCTGCTTCACTCCGGGACAAACTGCAGGACTCAGTCCCTGGACTTTAAAATAAGCAGCTGTTTTAAGAGGGAATCTCCAGGGAGGAAGGACTGAGGTGGCCTTGGCTTGCTTTTCGTGTAACGCTGAACTCTTGCCTCTGGAGGGAGGAGGTTACAGGCAAAGGAGAGATGGGGAACCGTCCAGGTTGATGAAATGGAAAGCAAACTTTCCTGAGAACCCTATTTGCAAAAATCAGAGCACCACTGCTTTTGAAGTATTCTACACATCAGGAGTTTTAAACAAACCTGGTCCTTGTCTGGACAATAGCATGTAGGGTCCTGGAAGCAAAGGCTTGGGAGTCCCACCTGCGTGCAGGCTGTAGGGATCTCTTCGCTGGGAGACCCAGCTGGACAATGCTTTTTTTTTTTTTAAATTATTTTTCTGGCGGGGGGTGGGGAGAAGAAAAGGACAGACTCTTGCAGCCTAATGTGAATGAAAGAAGACTGAACCCAGAGAGCGCCCTGACACACTTGTCATTTGGCAGGAGTCGAGGAAGGGGAGAGCACCGCGGCTTTCCCCCAGCCGAGCGTGGCCACAGCCTGGAGGCGCCACCCTGCAGGCTCCCGGCTCTCCTCGGATTTCCAGCGCTCTGGGCTCGGCGAGCCTGCTGGGTGAGCTGGAAACCCGCAGGTTGCTGGAGGAAGGAGAGAGAGAAAGACTCCGAGTTGAGGAGGCACCCTGAATGGGGCGGCAGGGGTGGGCGCCTTAGCCTTTGGTGCTGGTTTGCCCTGTTTCACCAGCTCTGCAATCCTGGTAATCCACCTTCCTAGGGCCTGCAGAGACACAGTCGTTTGAGGCACTGCAAAGTGAGCAGGTGTCTGCGGAGACTTTCCTCCTTCAAAGAAAAGCTCCTCTCCACCCTCCCCTGCGCGCCAGCACCGTGCCTCTGCTTGGCGGTGAAAGCGGCCATTCAGAGGTGTAGCAACACCGGTGCGAGACTCTTGGTTCCGAAGCCGGGAGCCGAAAACACATCCCTCAAGAACCGGACACGTCTTTGCCTTGCCAGAGGCCGGCTCTGACCGAAAACCCGGGAAGTGGGTAAAGGCAAATGCCAGGGCCGCTGGGGGTGAGCTGCTGCCCGATCTCACGCTTCCGCGCCAATACTGGCCAGAGGCTGTGGGCACTGTCGGGGGAGCGGCGTCCCCCAGCGTGACTCCCTCGGCACAGATAGCCTCCCCTACCGGGTGGGATGACCCCGGCGGCCCCTGCAGGAACAGGCCGAAAAGACATCCCTCTCGGGCGCCAATGGGTGGGGGAGCGGGAGTACCTGGCAGGAGGCGGGAAAAGGCGACTTAGAAACGGAAGGCGCGATTTCCCCGCCCTGGAGGGCAGCAAGTGGGCCTCGGTCCTGTTGGAAGCCGCAATTAAAATGGCGACCTGAGAGCGGTCTCAATTTTACATACACCTCTGGCCCTCCCGTGCTGCACCTCGGTCCCAGCTCCGCAACCGGCTGCGCCGCCACCAGAATGGGTACTTGGCAGAGGGCGAGAGGCGCCCCACCAAGTAGAACAGCACTCCCAGCCTCCTCGAGATTCCAGAGACTCTCTCCCTCCAGGGAGAACAGGACATCTCGCTCTCCACCCCTCTCTCCTTAAACTTTGAAAACTCTGCCTCCCTCCAGGCTAGGCTCCCCCCAAAATATTGACACATTGGAAGCAGCCCAGTCCTTTTTGTTTCTTGTTTGTGTAGAGGGGTTTCCAAGAGTCCTTCCCTAGCTCCCACCCCCACCCAATGACGTCAGTGGCATTCACTCCCGGCTCCTTGCCTGTTATGATTTTTTGTTGTTAAAACTTTTCTCCGAGGTGAGGTGGGGGTTGCGGGTGGGAGAAGGAGCTAATTCAAAGAGCCAGTGCCCTGGGGGGAAATAGCAACAAGATTATGGCTGCTTCTTTCCGAGGCAAAGCTTAAGAAGGTGCTAATCCACTCGGTCGCTAATTGAAAGGTTGTAAAAATGATATTCGCCTCCAGTTTGGACAGTCTCTGGGCCTCTTCCCCCCACCCCTTGCTTATGCCCAGTGGACTTGAGTTCAAGCTTCTTTAACACTTGTTTGAGAAGTAAAAAGGAAGAGAAAAAAGAACGCGGATTCCTGCTGGTCTGGGACCTGAGCCCGCTAGACCGCGGCCCCACTTCCCGGGATCCTCTGAAAGTCTCGGTCTTACGAATTCTCGCACAGGAGGCCGCTGACCCCAGCGCCTGGCGCCACCTCCTTCGCTTCTGGCCTGGGTTTTCTCCCCACTCTGAGTGCTCCTGGGATGCTGGAAGGGCCATCCCCAGGCGGACATGATCAGCGGGTTGTGCAAGCCCAAGCCTGGTGCCGGCGGAGGAGGCCTCCGTTTCTCCGGAGTTCTGCCCCGGCTCCTTGGTCTCGGCGTTAGTGGGTCCGGGTTGGGGAGGACAGCGTGAGGCCCACGCTAGGCCAGAAGCTCAAGGCAGCCTGCAACGTCCTCCTGGTCGCAGCTCCCAGGGACTGCTGTCCCATCGCCTGTCAGCTGCGAGTTCAGGGTGCACAGACTTTGTTGATGAGCTCTGACTTTCAGCACTTTTCGTAAGTCCAGAGGAGTCAAGTGTACCCGGCGTGGCTTCGTTTCAGCCTTCCTGCCTCAGTTATGCCATCCCCATTCTCCTTTGCTGGGTCCTGGGGTGTGTCCTCTACCCCAAATCTTCCACCTCCCCTGCAACTCCACCAGCAAACTCCGAGATAACTCCAGATTTCGCAGGACTAGACAGCCGCTCCCTCCCCTGTCACCTTAACTGCGTGCGCCAAGGGGCGCCTTTGGAGTGTACTGAGGTGTGTCCTAATCGTCCGGCATTCAACAAATGGACTTCTGGTGTGTGGTCAGAAGAGAAAAGCCATTTGCTTACTTTCCTCCCCGTTTTCTGGCAACAGCTGAGGGGAGCTGCCTCCTGGGACTGAGCAGACCCTGGAGAAGGAATCGCGGTGTGGAGACACACGCATCACACACAGATAACCAGTGGAACACATCGACACACGCTGACACACGGCATCGCTGGCGAGGACACATACACACGACTCTTCCCCAGCATTGGTCAACTTCCTCCACCCCAGGCCTCCACCACCCCTCCTCCCCTCTCATCTCCCCCTCGAGTCCCCTCCTCTCAGGCTCCTGGAAAAGCAGCCGCACTTAGTCAACAAATGGCACGTGGGAGAAGTTGGTGAGTGTTTGGTAAGGACTCTTCAGGGCTTTTCACAAGAACCCTCTGTACACAAAGTAAGTGGAGTGTTTGCTCGGGCCTCTCCAGCCCCGGCTGTGCCTCCGCTCCGCTGCGCCCCGCGGCTTCCGAAAGGAGAAAGGACTGAAGAAAGGGCCGGGGGAGCAAGAGTGGGGGAATGGGCAGGCCCAGAGGCCTGGACTAGGGAGGCCGCCGGGCCTCGCCGTGTTCCCAGCCAGGCGGCCTCCTCTCGGCCTAGGCTTCGCCTCGGCCTCCGCCGGAGTGTTGCGGCCGGGACCCAGTGCAGCTCACGCCCCTTTTCTCTTCTTCCCTGCGGCCAGGTGGCTAAGGCGCGGCCGCTGGGGTGCTCCGCGTCCCAGCGCCCAGGCCGGGATGAGGTTGGGCGGGAGGGGAGGGGGCGGGGGCGGGGCGGCAGGCCACGGTGCGCTGGAGTTGGCAAGAAAGGGCTTCGAGAAGCTGCAGAAACTTGCTCCCTCCACAAGCTGGGAGTCCCACGCCCAGCTTAGGGGGAGTGGGGGGGGGCGCGACCCGCCGCCCAGCGGCCTTCATTCGACCCCTCAAGTTCGTGGCTACAGTGCGGGCAGCGCTGACTCCCGGAGCGCTCGGAGTATAGAGATGTCGGCGAGCGCCAGCTCCAGAGCCCGGGCTCGGGGGCCCAACGCCGGGGAGAGAAGCCGGGACCCACCATCCGAGCCGAAAACAAGTGTATTCATATTCAAACAAACGGACCAATTGCACCAGGCGGGGAGAAGGAGCATCCAATCGGCTGGCGCGAGGCCCCGGCGCTGCTTTGCATAAAGCAATATTTTGTGTGGGAGCGAGCGGTGCATTTGCATGTTGCGGAGTGATTAGTGGGTTTGAAAAGCGAACCGTGGCTCGGCCTCATTTCCCGCTCTGGTTCAGGCGCAGGAGGAAGTGTTTTGCTGGAGGATGATGACAGAGGTCAGGCTTCGCTAATGGGCCAGTGAGGAGCGGTGGAGGCGAGGCCGGGCGCCGGCACACACACATTAACACACTTGAGCCATCACCAATCAGCATAGGTGTGCTGGCTGCAGCCACTTCCCTCACCCACACTCTTTATCTCTCACTCTCCAGCCGCTGACAGCCCATTTTATTGTCAATCTCTGTCTCCTTCCCAGGGATCTGAGAATTGCTCTCACATACCAAACCAGCAGCGTCCGTGGAGAAAACTCTCACCAGCAACTCCTTTAAAACACCGTCATTGCAAACCATTGTGGTCTTTAAGCAACAACAACAACAACAAAACCCCAACCAACCAAAACTCTTGACAGGAGCTTTGACGAGAGAGGATGCCTCATAAAGGTGAGTCCGCTTCTTTCTTCTTGCTTCATTTTTATTGCAATATTCAGGCAGGTCTCCCCTTTCCTCCCTCCTTCCTTCCTCCCTCTGGCCGGTCCCCTCCCCCACTGCTACGCCGGGAGAGTTGGCCGGAGAAGTTTCCACGCAGGAGCCCAAACTTTCTACTTCCAGCGAAAGCCCGCGTCGGAGGGCGACAGCCGGCGAGCGGGAGCGGCGCAGGGCTCGGGGCAGGCGGCCAGCTCAGTCCCAGCGCCAGCACGAGCTAGGCTCGCTGGAAGAACCGAGGCTCCGGGCGCAGCAGCAGCCGCGGCTCCCGACCCTAACGTCGCCAAATGCCCCCGGCCGGCGGCAGAGGACGAAGAGGCTCTGCGGTGCCCCAGGCCCGGGAACGGCTTCGGATACCCGGCTGGGCCGGCTGCTTTGTCCAGCGAAGGGCCCAGCGAGCGCGCACTGAGCGAGCGTGCGGAGGGAGCGCCAAGGAGCCAGCTCGCCGCGCCGCCGCCCGCCCGCCCTCCGGCTTTGTGCGGCGCTCGGCTCGGGCACGGAAGAGTCCGCGGGCACTCGAGCGCCGAGGGGCACCGCGCCCGCCGACAGCCGGAGCATAGTCAGTCGGCAAGGCAGCCACACGCTGGAGGCAGAGAGAAAGAGCAAGCGAGCGTGAGCCGGAAAGGAAGCCACCAGGCCAAGGCGGGCGAACGCGCGCTCCGAGGGAGCTCAGAGCCGAGCGGGAGGATTGTCAGCTTCCATCAAGCCCCCAGTCTCTTGCCCCCAAGTTGAGCGTAGAGCTCGGAACTTGAAAACTCTCTGCTCCCCAGGCTTCCCCCAACCATCGCCCTCGCCCTTCGAAAGCTGGGGTCTTCCCTATCCTTCAGCTCCCAGCCCTCGGTGGGTATTTTTCCTTGTCTTCCTCTGACAAAGCAGCACCCGGTGTTGCCATTTCAACAAGTTTCGAGGTGGAAAGGTGGATTGCTTTAAAAACAACAACAACAACAACAACAACAAAACGAATCTCCTGATTTTTTTTCTTTGTGAGGGCTGGGGGGGGGGAATCAATATGAAAGCATTGGCTCTCCCCTTCGTCTGATCACATCCTCTCCCAGCTAATTAGTCTGAGTAATTTGAGAGCTTTTGGATTCTAAGACCCCAGGAGGAAAAGTGTCTTTTCAAAGTTCATAAAGTTGTTGCCTCTTTCCTTGTGCAGATTTTCTCAGTCTCCCTGGATCATAATAGCCCTGAATTTTAGCAAGTGTAATTGGGGGGAAATGGAGTTGAATTTCAAGTGGAAATGCTTTCTTTTTCGAGTGCTTAAACCCGGCCCTCCAGTCATGAGTGATTTCTAGAAAGTTGAAAAACAAAGTGAACGTGGTTTCTTCTCCCCCCCCCCCATACTCTCTAAAGCTTCCTAAGCCGTTTTGGACATTTAACTCGAATTTGGGAAGATTTGAGGAGGGGGCAGGAGCAGAAAATGAAATGAAAAGCAAAGAGCTTGAAAGCCCGGTGAGTTTACCAGAGAGAAATAATAGTGTTTGCCGTTGACATTACATTTTTTATAGCCGGCGACCTTTGCAAACGTCCAAAAGCAATTTGATAAGTTGTTATCTTATTTGGCCCTAGAGAGTGAAACTTTGTCATCTTAATTGCTAATTACTCTTTGGCTAGGGCTGGTAGGGCGGAAAGTGAGCTCTCCCCTTCACCCCAGCTAAGGAGTTGGGGATGGATTTTGAGAATTAAGTGATTAAAACCACTGCATTTGAAAGTAGAGGCTTGAGTCTGGGATGGGGGTGGCAGTGGCCCAGTGGCCTAGAGGACCATGGCCCCTTGGATTCCGAGGGGTCTGGAGACTCTTTCCCCAAGTGAGTCTCTGACTGGACTAGGGTTGTAGAAAGCCCTGGGCTGAGCTTGGGGGGGGGGGTTGTTCTGGCTGCAACTGGGGGTTCTAGCCTTCCTGCCCACGACTGCTTCCGGGTGTCTGCGTGGCCAGCTTCCCGGGTTGCTTTTGCACTCAGTGCTAACGATTACTTAAGTAATTAAATAGCTTCTTAGCTGAGGTGGTGGAGGTGGGAATGGAGCAGAATTGGAACTTGAAATGCTTCCACCTTCCCAATTGCTTCAAAAATTAATCGGCTAGGCCTCTCTGGAATGAGCTGGTGAATTTCTTTTTTAATGGCTTCGGACACATATGGGCCACGATGGGGGCATTCAGTTGTGACTGAGTATAGTGTGGGTTACAGAGAGGGTTCGGGAAGTTTTACCCCTTCTAGGAGAAAGTCCACTTCCCCTCTCCCTGGCTGCTACTACTTTGCAGTTTCAGAGTCCCACTTCGAGGTGGGGGAGGCACATTCTGCAAGAAGTTGGGGTTTCTGTCTGTTCTGGATCTGACTGTGGTTGTGGGGACTGAGAGACAGGAGGAAGGCCCTGGGAGCCAATCCAGCCAGAGGTAACTAGGTAGCCCTCTGCTGTCTCCAGTATTTACCAGGCCACATTCGGAAGCTGGGAAAATTCTTCCTCTTAAGTTTATTTTTATGGATTTATGCTGCCTCCCAGCTAGTTAATAAATTAGACCATGAATGGCCTTGAAGAGAAAAAATGTGCTTCTTGGAATTCTTTGCTTGTAGGCAGGCAAGATTAATAATCACAATAAGCAAAACAGGAAAAAAAGAATGAATATTTTAGGTTTTTTTTAAACAGAGAAATAATGCTGTGACTATTTAATTATTTTACCTCTCTCTCTCTCTCTTTTTTTGCAAACCTCTTGAATAGGTTCTTTATTGTAACTCTCTCTTCCCAATTGAGCTCCCCACGGTGCCGTTGTATCTTTTTACAGCCCCTAACAACTCACACCAGTAACACAATTACCTCCAGATATTTATAACAAGAAATTACTTTTCTATTTTCTCCCCCCCCACCTTCTTTTTAGGGCAAGGCAGGGAGGGGGGTGGTGGAGGGCGAACCTTGGGGGACCCGCGCTGGGTCAGGACTTAAAAAGCTAGAAGTGTCCCTCTGTTCCCTTTGTGAGTTAGTGGGTTGTTGGTACATTTGGTTGGAAGCTGTGTTGCTGGTTAGGGAGACTCGGTTTTGCTCTTGGGTTTGGGGAGAGCTGGAGAATAGAAGCCATTGTTCCCTGTCTGTAGGCTTTGTCGACCACGCTCACCCCCTCCTGTTTGTACTTTTTAAAGCAGTGAGGCGAGGTAGACAGCGTGTGTCACAGTACAGTAAAAGGGGGGAAGATCTAAACACCAAAAGAGAAGTTAATCACAATAAGTGAGGTTTGGGGGGGAAAAGTTGGGATCGCTACTTTCAAAGTCCCAGAAAGGCTGGGAGGTGGGTGGAGTGGGGGCCTGGTTGGGAAGCTTTGAGGGAGAGAGTGGAAGATGAAGTGGTAATCAGAGAGTTGGGTGCTGGAGGTCTTGGGGGGTACTCGAGTGGTGAAATTCCTTAAGGAAGGAGTATGGGCTCTGCAGTCCTTCTGATCTGCCCCAGCCTGCACCCTCAGGCACCCTGAAGTTTAGAGATCCTCCTCCCCTCACCTCTAAACTTCAGGTATTAGTCTTTGGCCTCTATTCCTAATGCCACTGTGTCTCTTGTTCTCCCCTTTCCCTTTAACTGGTTCTTGATATGTTTGCAAAATGGTTCCCTGACTTGTCAGATTCTCCAGTTCTTGAAAGCCAGGCCAGAGCAGTAACTTTTAAAAGGTGGGGACCTCTGCAAGAGAGGCCACTGGAAATGTGGTTGTAACTCTGGGATTTAGGGTTTTATGGTAGTTTGAGCCCTAGATGCCTGTTTTTTGTTTTGTTTTGTTTTTCTGAGAGTGTGGCTCTGAGAGCCCATGGGCCTATGCTTTTGAGCCACAGTTTGACATACCTTTCTCTCCTTTTGTTTTGTCTTAGGGGGAAGACTTTAACTAGGGTTGCGCAGATGTGTGAGACCTTTTATTGTAAGAGTGGACAGACATCCCAGAATTCAGGCAAGTTCTGCGGTGGCTACTTTGGGCTCCAAAACCTGAACGGGTCAGAATACTTCTTCATTGTTGTTCACATGGAAGAAGAAGAAAAGAAAAATGAAAACTGGGTCATTTCTCCTGATTCAAGGGGTGTGGGGAAAACAGGAGTATTGGAGTATTTTATTTGTAGCCCAAAGGGTAGATTTTGCATGCACTGGAGGGCACAGGTGGATGCCCCTCATACGGCCCCAAGTGATTGGCTCATTTCCTCAAGAAGGGCCATTCTCCTGTCCTGGCTCTGGGTCATCCTCTGTTGGGAGGTAGGCCTACCTGTCATGGGACCAGGATTAATGCCTATATTCTTGCTAACAGAGCCCCATATTGGAACCCCGTGGGATCCCAGGGCCCCCAGCCAGCGCCAGCATGCAGAACAGTAAGTGCCTCTGGTCTTTCTCAGACTTCGGGCTGGGGACACGCGGGCCAGCGGGTCAGCGGAGGGCACAGAGGGTCTCGGTGTCCACGCTGGCCAGGCCGTCTGGCGCGAGCGAAGAGGCCCGGGGACCTGAGGCAGCTGCGCCCCCCTCTGCTCTCGGCAACCCGAGAGGAGAGGACGTTTGTTCTGCTGTTCTCGCTCCTGGAAGAACAGGGGCTGGGCCCTTCAGAACAGCCCGCTAGAGTTTGCTGAAGCTGAGGTAGAGAAACCCCATCCCCCCCAAATCCTGTAACTCACACCCCCTCCCCGCCCCTGCCCGGGCTCTGACCCCAGAGAGAGAGGCTGGCTGAACAGGGCGGGGCGGAGGCTTCTCCTAGTTGCGCGAGAAGGAGGCCCCTTTGGATTTAGCCAAGACTGAATGTTTCCGCCAACCGGGCAGGGTGGGGTGGGGGGCTCCCCTCCCCAGTCACTCTCAGGACAGCTCCTCCCCTCCCCACCCCAGCTTTGGGTCTTGAAGGCAAAGGGAGCCGGGCACCCTGGCCTGCCGCGGGGGGTGGGGGGAGAGGTGGTAAACTGGACCCCTGGGGCTGTTTGTGGCCAAAGCAGGTTCACTGGGTCTTGGAAGAGAGCGGGTATAGAGCCTTGGAGCTGGAGAAGCCCTGTCCCGGTAGCTGCAACCGTGCGGGTTCTGATCGTTGGAGGCCAGCAGTGCCTTTGATTTCCCGGCTCCTGTGCCCCCCATCCTCTTTCTGCCCAGGCCGCTCGGCCCCAGCCCACCTTCCTGCTCAGTCCGTGGGTGCTGGTGCGTGGCAGGGCTAGTCTGGAGCTCGGGCCTGGGTGCCTGGAGACCCAGTGAAACTAGGCCTGGGTTGTGAGGTGCAGTCTGGACGCGGTTTAAGGGTTCAGCTGTGGTAGGAGTGCGGAAAGGCCTGTCTTCCGGCAACCTTCCCTTGCCGAACTGCAGACTTCGGAGGGTCTCCAATGCCCGATCCATCTATCCTGGAAGCGCTAGCCGCCCCAGGTGCTTCCGCGGCTGGTGGGCGCGAAGCGCACCAGGGGCCTCAAACGTGGCGAGCTTTAAGGCGGGTTAGTTATGCAGAACCTGCCAGGCCCGGGACGGACCCTCCTTGGCGAGGCAAAGGCTTCTGCCCTCCTCCCCTGGCTGCTGGGTTCTCCCCCTGCAGCTCAGGCTTCCCAGCCGTAGGCTCTCGGGCAGGTCCCGCCCGGGGCGCGCAGCGCTGAGCGTTTGCCACTGCGGCCTGGCTGGCAGGCCCCGAGGGGCGCGGGGTCGCGGGCGGGCCTGCAGGGCTTTGTGCCGCTCGCTCCCGGGTGTGCGCGAGGCGCAGAGCATCCAAATTGACACCATATGTTTTCCTATTAGATGCTTCGCGGTCGAATTCTAGGCGCATAATCATCGCCCCTGGGCGAGAGCTCCAGCCGTCCCTAGGGAAGGGACACAATGATTGAGGCTTAACCTCTGAAGGGGCTTCGAGCTGCGCTTCCTCGCAGCCTTTTCGATGCTGGCAGAGGCAACCTGCCCTGGCGTCTCCTGGGCCGGCACCCGCCGACAGTCGCCGCGGAGGTGGCGGGCACGTTATTTTTTGCAGTGGGGGGGAGAAGGAGGGAAGTCTAGGATTAGGCGGCCTCACACCCCTTGGCATTCATAGATTGGGAATCGCCCAGGCTGCGCGTGGAGTTTGGAAAGTCTCGGTCTCTCTCTATGTCGACCTTTCTCTTTCCCGGAAGGCTCCCTTTGCCCAAAGGGAAGGCTCCGCAGCTGGAGCAGTGGATGGGTCTTGTGAGGCAAAGGAAGGCAATAAAGGGAATTTAGGAGAAACCGGAAGCGGGGACTAGGCCTCGCTCTGTTGGAGAAGCGGTGTCCCCGAGATATCCCCGCTCGAGCTGGCCCGGCTGGAGCCCAGATCCCCCAAACGCCTGTCACTTCTCATCGAGTTGAGGCTCTGCCCCCGCCCCTGTCGGTGAGGGCCCCCCCCACCCCAAGCCTTCGGCTACCCTGAAAACTCGGCTCCCCTCGAAGGGGAAACGAGTGCAGTTCAATCTTGTCTGAGTGATCTACAAATACGGACGGAAAGGGTCGTTTTATCACGGTCCCGTTTGTCGTGACGATGCAATTTCCCGGAGCGGAGCACTGTCACAAAGTGACAAGGCTGCCACAAGCGCCCCGACTGATCTTTTCAATTAGCCTTCCATGCATGATCCGGAGCGACTTCCGCCTATTTCCAGAAATTAAGCTCAAACTTGACGTGCAGCTAGTTTTATTTTAAAGACAAATGTCAGAGAGGCTCATCATATTTTCCCCCCTCTTCTATATTTGGAGCTTATTTATTGCTAAGAAGCTCAGGCTCCTGGAGTCAATTTATCAGAGGCTCCAAGGAGAAGAGAGAAGAGGAGAGGAGAGAGCAGGGAGCTGAGCAGGGAGCCACATCTTCTCCTGGAAGGGCTGCTCTCTAGAGTCGGGGCTGCAGGTTGGAGATTTTTAAGGAAGTGGAAATTGGCAATTGGCTTTATTTGTGTGCCTGTGGTTGCTGGGGAGGGGGCTACAGAGAGGTGCTAACTCCCTTTCTCTATTCTCTAAGATCAGACAATGGGGTGAGGTTGTGAGAATAACAAGATAAAGGAGGGGTAGAAGACATCGTGGTGTGCTCCTTTCTTTTTCTTTTCGCTTTTTGCTAATATCTGTGCTTGGTTGTGTGGAAGGCCGAGTTCAGCAGCGGAAGTAAAGCGAGCTGTGGCCGGTGCGAATGGACTTTAGGCTCTTGGCCCCACTGCTGCAAGCAGGACCACTTTGTGTTTGGAGCCGATCTGGGGCTCTGACCCTCACGGCTGCACTGGATGCTCAGGTTGGGGTTCGCCAGCCACAGATTTGCGGCTCTGGTTCTTTTCTACTCCCTTCCCATCTCTTCATATATGTATGTAATGTAACATAATATATATACCCGTCATTTTTTTTTTTTCAACTCTGGTGTTTGTGCCTTCGCCAAAGTTTGGAGTGTGACAGCAAACGTTTCTGGACTCTGGAGTCCAAGGGAACGCTGAAGAGCTGTTGGATTTGCTCTCACAGTTCCAACAATGCAGGGACCTTGGAGATTGAATGTGGGGTCTGTAGCACCCATGTTTAGCCGTGACATTCAGAGGGGATTTTGGGGAAGATATTTTTTGCAAGAGTGTTTGCACCTTGTGGGTTCAGAGGCTGGCTGGGATGTTTATGGAGAGGGGCAAGTGGGCTGGGGCACTGCGGCAGTGATAGCGGGAGTGAGGCGCGTGTGTTCTTTCTTGCTCATTGGCATGTGTCTGTGTGGTGCTTCTCAGTCCGGTGGGCAGGAGCACGGCTGTGTTGGGCTGGGCTGCCTGATGGCCCGCATGGCTGCGTGGTCCCATTGTCATTTTTGATGGATAGCAGGGACCCGATTGCTGAGGTTGGCATGGGTTGGCAGGGAGCTGAGGATGCATTGTGCTTGTCTTCTCTTCCTCTTCTTCTCCTTCCTGTTCCTCCTCCTCTTTCTCTTTACTCCTCTTCCTCTCCTCTCCTCTCCTCTCCTCTCCTCTCCCTTTTCCTCAGGTCACAGCGGAGTGAATCAGCTCGGTGGTGTCTTTGTCAACGGGCGGCCACTGCCGGACTCCACCCGGCAGAAGATCGTAGAGCTAGCTCACAGCGGGGCCCGGCCGTGCGACATTTCCCGAATTCTGCAGGTGATCCTCCCGGCGCCGCCCCACTCGCCGCCCCCGCGGCCCTCCACTCTCAACGCCCTCTCTTCATTTCCTACTGTGAATGCTGCTAATTATGGACCCCCTCACCCACCCCACCCCAGTCCCTACTCCACTCCCCTGCCATCCCCGCTTTCCCCTTTCCTTCCAACATCCTTCCCTATCTCTTTCAACCTGGGTCAGTCACATAAGATAACTCATCTGCTTAAGAAAAAAAAAACAAAAACAAAAACGTGTGTGTGAATAAAAAAAAAAAAAGCACCTTTCTCTTTTCATTTGGTAAAAACATTAATTGTGGTAACAGTTTATGAACTATAATAAGCTGAGTTGCATAAACCAGCATAATTTCATTTCCTTCTCCCTCATTTCATGCTCACCTCAGATTTTGAGATATTTGTTTGCATTCTTCATAACCAAGAAGAATATTGATTTTAAAAGGCAAATGCTATTTACCTCCCTACCTAACTCATATTTATTCAACTGGGCATATTTTTTTAAAGGAAAATAAGTAAAAAATTAGTTTATTTTCCTCCTTTGCTCATTAAACTATAACACCACTTTAAGCAAGGTCGGCACAAAAAAAATTAATCTGATTTCGTTTTGATGCCTCTTCAGGCAATGTTTAAGAAAACAGTTTTTTTAAAAAAAACTTTTAAATTAGTTTTTTTTAGTTCAAACTGTTTGAAAGTATCATCATATTTGTAGTTTTTAGGGCTACAAATGTAATTTTAAGAAAAAAAGCTCTCTACAGTAAGTTCTCATACCATTGAAGGTATATTTTTGTGTTATAGACCCATGCAGATGCAAAAGTCCAAGTGCTGGACAATCAAAACGTAAGCTTGTCATTGTTTAATGCATACTTAAACAATTTTATTTTTGTCTTGAAATTATTAATAATGTGGTTTTCTGTCCACTTCCCCTATGCAGGTGTCCAACGGATGTGTGAGTAAAATTCTGGGCAGGTATTACGAGACTGGCTCCATCAGACCCAGGGCAATCGGTGGTAGTAAACCGAGAGTAGCGACTCCAGAAGTTGTAAGCAAAATAGCCCAGTATAAGCGGGAGTGCCCGTCCATCTTTGCTTGGGAAATCCGAGACAGATTATTGTCCGAGGGGGTCTGTACCAACGATAACATACCAAGTGTAAGTTCACCGAGAACATTCCCCCTCCCTGCCCTCAGCCCCATGCTCTTTCCTCTCTACCATCTCTCTCTTCACCTGCCTACTCTCCTCCTCCCTACCAGTGTCACTCTGCCCTTGTCTCCTCCCTGCTCCACCTATGTCACCTCTGTATCTGGGGGTGTTGAGAGGAGGACACTGACCTTTTTTTGATCTTCTGGAAAATGGGAGTCAAGTGTGGGGAGCTGTTCACCTTATTTGCATGCTGCAAAGTGGAGGGTGGAGGCACTCAGGAAAGGCACTTGAATCAAGAAGGAAAATGAAAATGAATACCAAATTCTAACCTCCTCCAGATTAGACTGCCTGAACCTCCCTTCAGGTGTCAAACATCCACTTCTGCCCTAATACGAAACAAAGTGAAAGAAAGCTCTAAACCAAGTCATAGTCTTTTTTGAGTTAGTCTTTTAACAAAGATGAGGTCACCACAGACATCCAGCAGCTGTGAAGGAAATGCCCTCTCCATCCCTCATTCTGTGCCCAACTCAGTTTCCACGCCCAAAGTGATGGCTGTCATTCTGTCCACAATGTCTCTGCAAATCCACCCACTGTCCCAGGATGGCTGGGAGTTTGTCTGTCTGGTTGTGTGTTGTTGTTTTTAACGTGTCAAAGGTAGTTCTTTAAGAGTGGGTGTGCTGAGATGGGGGCTGAAGATAGGGCAACTGTCTTCAGGAGACGCTACCATTTCGTTTGATTTTGGTTTGATTTGCAGGTGTCATCAATAAACAGAGTTCTTCGCAACCTGGCTAGCGAAAAGCAACAGATGGGTGCAGACGGCATGTATGATAAGCTAAGGATGTTGAATGGGCAGACCGGAAGCTGGGGCACCCGCCCGGGTTGGTATCCGGGGACTTCTGTGCCAGGGCAACCTACGCAAGGTAAAAACCCGAGACCCACCCTCAAAACTCTGCATATAGGCAGCCACTTGCCCATCTTCTCCCCCAACTTCTCCCCTCTCTTCACTTCTGTGCTGGAAGAATGTCGTGGACAGACTCTTTAAAGACTTGGGACACACTGACTTGCCCTGTATAAGGGTAGTTGTTTGTTGAACTATCTCACTGGCCTTCGAATTTGAGGGTCATGGGTGGCAGGAGTAGTAAGAATGTGGCTGGTGTGTGTGCGCGTTATGGGCAGGAATATGTGTGTGTTTAAGAGTTAGCTGTGTGGTGCCCTATTCAAATTTGCCATTAAAATGCACGGAGAGCCCCCTTGCTGTAGAAGTGTGACAAGTTAACACACTGACAGACTGCAAGGTAAACATAATTGTATCGTTTTGCTTTTTGCCGTAATTGACAAATTATGTGACTATGAGTAGGGTGCATATGAAAGGGCGAGCAGCGAGATGCAGGGCAGAGTACAGGATAGGCCATTGGAAGTGGTGGGCTCCCAGCTCAAACAACCCCATCATCTCTGGTCGGATTCCCTCCGCTTCTCTGGACCCCCAGTTCTCACCCTCTGTGGGTGGCGACTGCACAGAAGGGTGGGGTGGGGATACTGTGGGCCGGCCTGCGGGGTGGCCGGAGCCGCTGGCTCGGGGGGGGTGGGGGTGGCTGGGAGGAGAGAAGGAATCTGGACGGTCGCAGGATCTGTGAGAAGGAATGGAGGAAGGGGAGCAGATGGGGGTGGGGTGGGGCCGGTTGGCTTTCCCCTCCCCTACACACCCCGAGGTAGCTTGGTCAAGAATAGGAAACAGTTTACTCCGAAGATTAATCGTTATTTGTTGTCCTTGTGACAAGGAGATAATATGCGGGATAATGGGACGTGGCGTCTCACTCCCCGGAGCACGACGGAGCCTGGGGGCTCCTGGCCGGGGGCGGCGGCGCGGGGACGCTGACGGGGCTGCCCGCGCGTCACTGCGCGCCCGGACCCGCTCCGGGTGCCCCGCGCCTCCACGGAGCCGGGCTAGAGAAGGGAAAATCGGTAACAGTATGCGAAATATCTGGTACAAAGGATGCTTCTGTCACTCGCAAGAATTTGTTATGGGAACAATCCTGTCGCTCTGTAATTGCTCATTAGAGAACGTTTTGTTTCTCATTAAGGCGACATGAATAAGCGTCTAGTTGAAGGAGACAGCTGTAGAAATGTTCCACAAGAGACCTCTGGACACGATTCGGCACCAATTGCCAATTAGACATGTCAGTTTTAAGAGCAGAAAACAATATAGGACGGACACTGGGAAGATAGGAAGCAAAGCGCTCTCTCTGTGTTTCCCAGCGCAGCCGCTGGGCCGGCGGAGGCCTCTTGATGCGCTGCGCCCGGACTCCCCTGGGCGACCCCGCTGGCCAGCTCCTCCGAGCCGGCCCCCGACCCCGCGGTCTCCCGGGGCGCGGCGGGCACACCCGAGGAGGCGCTGCCTCGGCTCAGGCCGCAGGCGCAGGCCCGCTGCCGCCTCCGATGACAGGGAGTGAGAGGGCTGAGTGTAGACGACCACACCCTCACCTGACCTCTAAAACTGCTGGGTTCCCACGTGCACACACTGGACACACCCAAGAGACACCCGAACTTGGCATTCCCCAGCGCGCGTCCCCCAACCCCCAGGAACCTGAGGTCCTGGTGACCCCTCCCCCGGCCGAGTCTGGCCCCAGGGTCCGAGAACTCTTGGGGAGGGCGCGGGGCGCAGTGGCCGGGTCTGGGAGGGCTGAGCCCAGGGCCTGCAGCCCGTCGGTGCCAGGGCTCACATTAGCGTGGGGCCTAGAGGACGTCCGCCGTCCGGCTTCCCAGAGCCGGGACAGAAGCCCAGGACAGCAGTTTTGCCAGCCCCTCTGTTTCCACCAGAGGTGGCGCCCGATTAAGGCAGCTTTTGGTCCCGGGAAGCTCGAGGGCGGGAAGCGAGAGCCTCACGCACGGACCCTGTGGTGATGGTTGCGGCGGGAGGTGGCGCTAATTCAGGAGCTTTTAACTTTTCGGCGCCGAATTGCTGGAGAATTCTGACTCACCAACTGCCAGTTCCCCCTCCGCCCCCGCACGAAACCCACTAGGCTGCGGCGACCGCGGGCGCCGACCGGCGAGCCCGCTGCGGGGGGAGGACGAGTCCGGCCCCCGGGCGGGGGCGCGGGCGTGGGAGCGCGGGGTGCAGGGGGCCGGCTGCGGCCGACGCGCCCTGGGAATCCTCAGACCTCTCGGGGCTAAGAAGGCCCTCTCCCTCCTTGGCCCCCTCTCCCGGCCAGGGAAGCCGTTTCGGGGTTTTAAAGAGTCCATTACTCCGAAAGCATAAGGCGAGGTTAGGTCTCAGAGGGAGACAAATATGGTTTCCATCTGATCAACGCCATGCGGCGGTGAATAAAATCGTGACGACGTGGGCTGACCAACAACAAGAGACAACTCTATCCAGCCCCAATTCTCCAGCGATTTGGTGGTTTTAGGGATCACGGAGACACTTTTTCTTATCTCCTCCCCCCACCCCCCACCCCCATAATACCCAGGCCCTCTATAGGATTTAGTCAGTCTCTTTTCAACAGATGCTACAATGTTTTGATCCGAGCTCCAGAGCTGAAAAGGTGCCGCAACCGGGTTGCTATCTTTTCTTGCTTGTTTTCCGCCTCACTGATTAAGACACTAAGAAACTAAGGAATGATTTTATTTCCCAGCGTCTTTTTTTTTTTTTTTTTTTTTCTCCTCTCCTTCTTCCAGGAAACAAATCCTATCCCCAGCGTCAGATGGTCCTGGGGCCGGGATAATGGGAGGCGCTTTCACTCGCCTTCTCACGGATTATGCTGGAAGGTGGACGGCGCCCATTGGAGGCCACCTCCCTTCTTTGCGCGCTCCGAGGGGGCGCCTTTTAAAGAAGATATCTTAATTGTCTGCCACTTAGGTTTATCATATGGAGAATTCGAGATCCAACTTTTAGTTTTATTTTGTTAAAAGCTTTAAGAGTGGAAGGTAAATCCACTAAAGGAAAAAAAAGGGCGCCCAATCTAAGAGTGACCTCTCCTTCAGCGCCTGGCTGCGAACAGTCGCTACTTTGAAAGTAGCGAACAAACTTTCAGCAGGGCACGCCCGCTCTGTAGGGTCGTGGAGGGATCCTGCAGCCACGGGTTTCTCCTAACAGGCCTCTAATTCCACCTCCCCACCCCCCCAAAGGGCTGTCTATCCGCATTGACTTCCCCTACCCGTTAAATGTCAGTTCTCAAGTGAGAGCCACGCCTGCGTTCCTGTGTGAGAGAGACAGGGAGACAGAGAGAGACGGGGTGGGGAGGGGGAGAGCGTGCAAATCTCCAAGTTTTAAAATTAGGAAAATGTCAGAGAAGCAAATAAGAGTAGAGAATGCTATCTGTGGGGGTCTTCAGAGGGAAACCTGGGCAGCTTTAATTGGTGAGACCAAATATGCCAGAAAAAGCACTGGGGTAGGCATGAGTGACCCGGCAGGCACGGTGACCACCTGGGCGAGATAGGATTGTCTTCTCTGCAGCGCCCCAGTCTCTAAACGTCGGATGGTGGGAGATTTTTGTGTTTTCCAAAAGGAATAACCCACAAGCCTATTTTCTAGTTAACTGGCCAAAAAGGGCTGTTTCTGAAGTCTTCCCCATTCACTGAATCTGAAAATAAGGGGGGGGGGTTCTTCTTTTTCACTTTGGAAAGTCACCTGGAAACTTGGGGCAGTAAATTAGTACAGACACTTGTGCCCACACATGAGTCCAGCGTCTCACTCAGCTAAGTAGCCTTCTCCCGCCCCCCCGCCCCCACCAAGTATTGCTAGAGGATCCAAAGTAGAGCTGGTCTATTTAGTGACTCTCTCTCCCTTGTCTTCCTTTTCTCCTTAGACCCTCTTGCCTGTTTTTTCCCTCAGCATTTTTTTCTGTCCTTCCTATACCTTTCTGGTCTCTGTCTCTTTGAAGGCTCCTTTCTTCCTCCACCTTTTTCTGCCCCCTTCCTCCTCCTCTCTACACTGCCCCCTCGGCCCCCATCCTCCCTCCCTGTTTCCCTCCTCCACCCCAGACCTGGTCTCCAACCTCCCAGCCTTCCCCATCCGCCCCTCCCACACAAGCCCGCCTGGTCCCCATCCACTTTCTCTGCCTCCCCCTACCCCCTGCTCTGGCCCCCCATCCACCCTCCATCCCCCCAGCCAAGCGCCCTAAATAGCATTGAGGCGCCCGCTCTTCGACAGTGATTAATGATAGCAGAGCAGAGGGGTTAACACACTTCACTGAAAAGTCTGTTGACTGGGCTTCTTGTAACACAATGTGGCCCGCTGCACGCCTCAAGAGAATCCTTTTGTTGTCCGAGCTCATTGTGGCCTCAAAATTCTGCCCACGAAAGTTTGCCAACGCTCCTGCCCCAGGAGTTTAATAGTTTCCCTTACTCGCGGGGCATTGTGCGGCGCTGAAAAGCAGCCCCTAGCTATTCAAGTGTTGGTGGTCATCTCAATAGATCTCCAAGGGCCCATATGGTGGCCAGTGCCGATGAATCCGCCTGTTTAAATGGGGGAGAAAGTTGGGGTTTTAAAACATTTCAAAGTTCCTGAAAAGATCCCACTAGATCCTGTCACAATTCCCTGAACTCTTTGAAGACGCTGCCTATTGTCTCCTGGTTATAAATGATATTCCTGGCCAAGTTGATTCCCACCAAGACGTCCCTAGAGGCCCCTCCCCCACCACTGGCCAAATTTCTAGGATGGGGGGGCAGCCCCTTTTGGTATCTCCTGGGAGCCTCTGGACCCAAGACCCAGGACCCAGTTTGCAGTGGCCCTGGAGGCCCGGTGAGGTCTGAGTCCTCCCTTCAGAAAGACTGCGGCCTCAGGAGTAAGAGGCAAGGTGAGATACAGCTAGCCCAAGTGTACATCTTGCCCTCCAAGCAGCAAGGGAAAACAATAAAACTTTCCTGTTTAATGATAGAAATTACATTAAAAGTGGTGGAAATGCCCTAATTAAAAATGTACCACTTAAATGCTGTGCCAAGGATTCGGCTGCAGCATAGCATATTCAGCTAGTTAGTGAACTCGCTACTATTTCTTTTTTAAAATTACACGTTAAAAATTTAAAAGAAATCTTACTTTTCTCTGGTGCAACACATTACAAAGAATGGACAGTCCTTTTATCTAAATATAAAATTCCATTTTCAGCAATTATAGCCTGTTCTTGGTGATGATATAATTACAGCTGTGCTCGTAATAGGTGTCAAGGCAAAGCACACTCATACAATAGTTGAATAAAACTGCAGAACAATGCGAGCATTTCTAAATTCACAACCTTTAAAATGAAATTGACTGTGCAGAATTCAAATAAAAACTAGATAAATATTTTTTTAAAAAGATTACAAGCTTGGTTTGGTTTCTTAATAGCATTTTCTACAAACCTATCAACATCTAATTGATTAGATAGGAATTACTGATTATAGATCAGCTGAAATCTTGAACATCACTCTTCTATTTTCCCAACAGAGCTATAGGTAAATAAATTCTGTAAGGAAAGGGAACTGAGCGAGGCATTTGGGACTCAAGGTTAGTTATCAGAGACCATTTCAACTGGAAACCTCAGCGCTTGTTTTGTTATTCAAAGACATGCTACTCTGTAATGTCTATATGGTACAGGCTCTTCTTCACAAAAACAGGTAAAAAGATAAAAACTGGATTAAAAAAAAAGAAGAGAAAGAAAGATAACGTATGTCACAAATGTCTTTTATTAGGAGAAGGCTGACACTTAGCGACCTAGGGAATGTCTTGGTGAGACTGTCAGAATGTCCTGTTCTTGGAGTTTATGGCTATACCCAGGCTCCAAGTCATTCCAGATTTTGGAGGCTCCAAGTTATTCCAGATTTCTCTTACTGTCCTATTCTTTTTGTTCCAGATGGCTGCCAGCAACAGGAAGGAGGGGGAGAGAATACCAACTCCATCAGCTCCAACGGAGAAGATTCAGATGAGGCCCAAATGCGACTTCAGCTAAAGCGGAAACTGCAGAGAAACAGAACATCCTTTACCCAAGAGCAAATTGAGGCCCTGGAGAAAGGTGATGGAGGTTTTCAAAGTAGAGAAGCAGTAAATCAAACTAAATGCCACATCTTCAGTACAAAGAGCTAAATTTAGCCAGGGCCCTTTGCATAGAGGACTGAAAAGGTTTCTTTTTTTCTTTCTGTATTCCACCCCCCCGCCCCCCGGCATCTTCTCAGTGTGTGTGTGTTTTCTTTCTTCTTTTCATGTACCAGTAATTCAAAGACTCAGAGTCTGACTTCTCATAAAGAAAAAAAATGACGATTTGGCTAACCCAGGCCACAGAAGTGTCCGTGAATGAGTGTCATTCTAAGGAAAATTTAACTTGGTTCTGGTGGCATAGCTCTTCCAAGTACAGTTCATACCCGTAGTGGTAGCATTTTTAAGGGAAGTGGTTGGAGGTGACAGACGTGGGGAGGTAGGAACTAGCTTGATCCAGGGTTTGGTTGACACATTTTGTGTAGTTCTGGCCCGACATGGAAAACTCAACTTACTCTTTCAGAGTTTGAGAGAACCCATTATCCAGATGTGTTTGCCCGAGAAAGACTAGCGGCCAAAATCGATCTACCTGAAGCAAGAATACAGGTACCCAGGGGCCACGTGGTTCCCTGCTTTGTGACATCTACCATTTGCCCTTTCTTGAGACGAAGGTGCTTCTAAGGAACACCATTCATTTATATAAACAGTGTAAGATTCAGTCTGATAGATGATTTGCTGCCCCTGGGGGACAGGGCCTGGGGGTGGGGAGCAGTGGAGAGGTGGGGTGGGGGGGAGGTTGAGCTGGGGGTAGGCACAGGCCTGACCTGTTCCATCTGATTTCCAGGTATGGTTTTCTAATCGGAGGGCCAAATGGAGAAGAGAAGAAAAACTGAGGAACCAGAGAAGACAGGCCAGCAACACACCCAGTCACATCCCCATCAGCAGTAGTTTCAGCACCAGTGTCTACCAGCCGATCCCACAACCCACCACGCCTGGTAATTTGCATACTCATACTACTCCTGAATGCGTTCGACCTGTTTGCCCTGGCTCTGACTCTCAGCGTGACTGTCTGTGGTGTCCTTCTCCTGCAGTTTCCTCCTTCACGTCCGGCTCCATGTTGGGCCGGACAGACACAGCCCTCACAAACACATACAGCGCTCTGCCGCCCATGCCCAGCTTCACCATGGCGAATAACCTGCCTATGCAAGTAAGTGAGGCCGCCGGCAGCGTGCGTCAGGGCGCCTGCGAGAAGTGAGAGGGGGTCAGGGCCCGCGGACCTCTCTGGCCACGCGTGCGCCCTGGGGAGCCTTTCTTGCTACGGTGATTGGCTTCACCAGTCAAGTTTTAACAGTCAATCCAGGCTTTTAGTGGGATTGAGGGATTGATGGATTCATGCTCTGAAAAAAACCATAAAAACCAGGTTAATCTGCCTTTTGCCCAGAGAGAATGTTAGCTCGATAACGTTGGGTGGGGATGGGTCGTGGTTGGGGTACCAGAAAGGGGAAATGATGCTGGCGCAGTATTAGATAGTAAGGGGCTAGTACACATAAACTTAGGTTTATATTAGTGCGTCCATATTAATGAATACACAACCTGCATACGCATCTTGGGTATTATTTAGAGCATATGTGATGGACTACTGAGGAAGGAAAAAGGAATCAGAAATAAGATTTATATTTGCATAGGGGATACACTTTATTACAAAGGAACGGTGAGTTTTCTTTCTATATTTACAATGAAAAAAAGAATAGAGGTATTTGCTAAAAAATCTAGCACGTCATTGCCATGAGTTATGTAATGTGTTTGTGGCACGCTGGCCGCCTGGGCGCGTTGATGTTCTTCACTTGGTATCAACAGCCTGCCTCTACTCTCAGTTCCACTGCGAATGGTTATCGGTTTCTCCATGTGCAAGGCCCTGTACTAGGCTACGGGCCTTTGCTGTTGGAAGTTGCGCAAGGCAGGCGGGGTGTACTATAACTCTGGAGCTATGGATTCTTGATGGGAAAAGAACTGGTCTTCTGGTGGGCCAGAAGTACTTGGAAGATGCTGGATGGTGTGAGATGGGCCAGCCTGAGCCCCTGCTGGAAACAGTGCTGGGGTCGCATAGATTGTTTACCCATTCCTGAATGTCTTTTGATGAATTTCAATGCCAAATAACAGCAAAGTAAATGTTTTACAGTCTTGAGACTAAAATAGGAGCAGTTAGATAAGCACCTTCAGAGGAATTTATTCACATGTTGATTTTTATTGCATCTGGATATTGGTAGCCATAGTGCAATTAATGTATCTTAAGGGATTAACAGCCCGTTGGTTGGTATTACTACAACTGCTTTGGAATTTTCCAGAAGTCAGGTGCCTAGAGGAAATGATTTTGGGAATTAGAAACAAATGCAAGCTGAAATTCTGGCAGGGCCCTCAAGGCCTGCTTGCCTCCTTGAACCTGATGTTAGCAGTCATCTTCTGACTTTAATAAGGCCACTGAATGTCTAGTTTAGTTTTGCAAATTATAGCCACGTCTAGATTTCTGCCAAGATAACAAAATTTGTATATGAGAAAATATTTAGAAGCAATTACGTAGGTGCTACTATTCTGTTAAGGTTGTTTCCACCTATAGACTGGTGTGGGGCCAATTTATTTCAAACACCAACTTTTAAAAGTTATACAACTTATATAAAGCACAACATACGTATGCTCATAAAGCATAAAGAAAATTAAAATTTATTAATAATTCTACTGTACAGAGAAAATTTACTCTCTGAATTTTGGAGCTGGGGGGGTTGCTTGTCTGTCTGCCCATCAATTAATCTTGTTGATCAAAATCTTCAACCGTTTTACAAGGGTAGGTGTCTTCCTCTGAACCTTCTCTAATGGGTCACCCTTCCAGAGAAGGTGAATCTTGAAATGTTAAACATTTCTGCAGTTTGTAGAACAGAGTAGTGCTATTACCTCCCTTATTCCTGGCATTATGTTTCTATTAATGCATCCCAATCTTGCTGCCCTGGCATAGCTCCATGTGAGCTCATGAGGGATTTTGTATCAGCTCTTTGCATTTCTTATTCACTTAGCAGAAAGGTTTAACTCCTCAATACCGCGAGTCCAAACACTTAGAGGGTAGCAACCCAATTTTATGGGTAAAACCCAATCTGGGTTTTTAGATCTATAAGGAAGTCACAGCTAATTCTTAGGACGGGGCTAGATATTTACTGACACTTCTCACCATTTTAATGTGAGATCATTACTGAGCTGCCTCTTCAAAGAAACTTTAATCCCATGAGTCCAACCATGAAAGGCTCCCAGGGTCTCTGAAGGAGACTTTCTAGAGAACTCCTCCTACAGGTCTCTGTCCAAAACTTGAGACACAGGATTTGGGGTTCAATAGATTCCCAAATAGATTGGATTTGCAAGGGAGGGGGTGTGTTTTAATGGACGTCTTCATGTTATAGCTTCTCTGATGATGCTGGCAGAGGTCCAAGATGAAAGTGGTCAAAACTCCTATTAATTTTGTGGATAGTGTCCACCATCTAGATAGACAGTGGTCTGAATGTATAATACTTTCAGGCAACTTTACTCTAACTGTGGTCAGTGGAAGGACTGGTTGGAGGCCCGATTGCCAAGCTATCATATGGAATTCCAGTACTTTACACGAGGGCATCTTTAATGATCCGACTTGTTGGCACAGTTTCTGGGGAGGAGAGAGCCTGGGGATGTGGCCGTGGGATGTGCTTCTCCATAACCATTGGTTTGCCTTTCTCCTCTCAGCCCCCGGTCCCCAGCCAGACCTCCTCGTACTCCTGCATGCTGCCCACCAGCCCTTCGGTGAACGGGCGGAGTTACGACACCTACACCCCCCCACATATGCAGACACACATGAACAGTCAGCCGATGGGGACCTCGGGCACCACTTCCACAGGTGAGCCGCCGTTCCCTGCAGGCTACGCGGAGGTGGCCTTTACAGCTTCTTTTGCCAGGTGACCTCCCTTCCCTCAAAGTGAACCTCAAAAGAACCTCCTGGCCATGTGTGGTGGTGTATTTTAACTCTTTGCTGCTTGCTTCTCTGGGGAAAACTGATCGGAAGGGGGAAATTCAGTCAAGCGAGTTAGTAACTTGATACCATGTAGACAAAAAGCAAAGTTGTTTTCCCTGAATTTGGTCACAGAAGTTGTATATGAAGACGAGGCCTGAGAATGGAAGTTTTCTGAGGAGAGGTTGTTAGCCAGAGCTCAGGTGCGAGGGCCCGAGCGAGCAGCAGCGCGGTGAGGGTTGTCAGAAGACTTCTCATCCTCCCAGCTCCTCCCTGCCTTTCATGGCAAATGAAGAAGTACCACATGGGCTTTCCAGAGATGGTTGTATTGCTAAAGTTCCAAACACACAAACAAATGGAGGTTTTTTTTTTTCTTTCTCTTTTGTGTGGGAGGACTTGGGATTGAATGGATATGTGTAAACATGTTATCTGGTTTCTGAAGGTGCTGCTTCTGTTTGTGTATTTTTTAAACTACAGCTAGAACGTTAGAGAGGATTAGAGATTTTTTTTTTTAACCTATAAATTCATACTCCATGCTTGTCTCTCGAAGGGAATTTCTACATGGCTATTTCTTTCATCCACTTCTAGGACTCATTTCCCCTGGTGTGTCAGTTCCAGTTCAAGTTCCTGGAAGTGAACCTGATATGTCTCAGTATTGGCCAAGATTACAGTAAAAAAAAAAAAAAAAAAAAAAAAAAAAAAAAAAGGATATATTGTGTTAATTCAGTCAGTGACTGTGGACACAACAGTTGGGCGTTCAGGAAGGAAAGAGAAATGGCTGTTAGAAGCACTTCAGTTCTGCAATTGTGTCCTGTATTGTACCACTGGGGAATGGACTTGAAACAAGGACCTTTGTACACAGAAGGCACGGTATCAGTTGGAACAAATCTTCATTTTGGTATCCAAACTTTTATTCATTTTGGTGTATTATTTGTAAATGGGCATTTGTATGTTATGAAAAAAAGAACAACGTAGACTGGATGGATGTTTGATCTGTGTTGGTCTTGAAGTTGTTAAAAAGAAAAAAAGGAAACCATGATCAACAAGCTTTGCCACGAATTTAAGAGTTTATCAAGATATATCAAATACTTCTACCCATCTGTTCATAGTTTATGGACTGATGTTCCAAGTTTGTATCATTCCTTTGCATATAATTAAACCTGGAACAACATGCACTAGATTTATGTAAGAATATCTGTTGGTTTTCCAAAGGTTGTTAACAGATGAAGTTTATGTGCAAAAAAGGGTAAGATATAAATTCAAGGAAGAAAAAAGTTGATAGCTAAAAGGTAGAGTGTGTCTTCGATAAAATCCGATTTGTTTTATGTCAAAATGTATTTGTCTTCCCTAGAAATCCTCAGAATGATTTCTATAATAAAGTTAATTTCATTTATATTTGACAAGAATACTCTATAGATGTTTTATACACATTTTCATGCAATCATACGTTTCTTTTTTGGCCAGCAAAAATTAATTGTTCTTAGATATAGTTGTATTACTGTTCACAGTCCAATCATTTTGTGCATCTAGAATTCATTCCTAATCAATTAAAAGTGCTTGCAAGAGTTTTAAACTTAAGTGTTTTGAAGTTGTTCACAACTACATATCAAAATTAACCATTGTTGATTGTAAAAACCATGCCAAAGCCTTTGTATTTCCTTTATTATACTATTTTCTTTTTAACCTTATAGTGTGGTGTTACAAATTTTGTTTCCATGTTAGATTATCATTCTAAACCAACGGTTCCTTTCCTACATACTCTTAATTCGTAAAGAAATAATTCTTATCATTTCATTAATTAGAAATGTGTTAGGGAAAAAATTTCACTTAAAGCTGTGTGTAGATCTGTACCCACTATGTACATATAAAACGGTCACATTCCCCAGCTAGCTATTTAGTTCAAAAACTCCAAGTCTAGAAATAATTTAAAAATGCAACAAGCTATTAGCTAGGAATTGTCTTGGAATTAGGGCTGGCATTTTCAATCTGCGCAGATTTCCATTGTCAGCCTATTTCAACAGTGATTTCACCGAAGTATATTCAAAAGTAGATTTCTTATACAAGACTCTCTGAGAGCTGTCGCCTTTCTCAAATAGGTCCTCTCCCTTTTCTCTCTCCCTCCCCTTTGCACAAGAGGCATCATTTCCCATTGAACCACTACAGCTGTTCCCATTTGAATCTCGCTTTCTGTGTGGTTGTGGATGGTTGGAGGGTGGAGGGGGAATGTTGCATGTCAAGGAATAATGAGCACAGACACATCAACAGACAACAACAAAGCGGACTGTGACTGGCCGATGGGAGCTAAAGGCCTTCAGTCATTGGCAGCTTAGGCCAAACATTCCCAAATCTATGAAGCAGGGCCTATTGTCGGTCAGTTGTTATTTGCAATGAAGCACAGATCTGATCATGTTTAAAGTGGCGGCACGCAGGGCAGGAGTGCTTGAGCCTCAGCGAAGGATGGAAAAAAAGATACGCCTTTGTTGGGTGTAAAAGGGCCCGTCGGAGACTTTTCTTTCTGTCTGTTCTGTGCAACATATGAGTCAATATAGATAAGTTTTCTTCTGCAAAGTTCAGTCGGAGGCTGGGGGTTCTGGCAGTCTGGATGAAATGCTTGCATAGGCAGAAAGCTCTGGGGACAAAGACACACTTCCACTGAATTGTACTCTGCTCTTTTGTTTTGTTTTGTTTTGAATCCCCAAAGGCAAATGGTCAGAAATATAGAAATTAATTGGAGGCTTTAAGAAGGAACCTTCCAGTTCAACATCAGATACTCCTTTCTGGTCAAGGGGTTACTTGGGAACGGTAACAGAGGTAACGTTCATCTCTGTGGCGTGCTCTGCGTCAGTCATTTTATCCCACCACAGTTGCTGCACATTGAGGGACACCTTCCTAGGCTGAGTGCAGTTTTTGTATGTGTGCACGTAGGTGAGCTGTCAGCCTTCACTGCGCGCTTGCACGCTTCTGCAGTGGACTGTGCACACGTTTGCCCGCGCTGACTTCTGCCTCCCGACACTTTGCAGCCTCTATTCCCTGAGGGACGTGTGCCCAGGGAACTGTCAGAGAAGGGCTGTGTGGTGTGTGCCGCAGCTGCCGGCTGGCTCGCTTCTTCCCTGCAAGAAGGGACACTTTCCAACTGGCTCTGCTGTGGGCCAGGGTCGGGCAGCCAGGCCTGGCCCACGGCTCCTTGTGTAGAGAGCACAGACTCTGGAGACCTGGGTGCGGCGCTTTGGGTGCCGGAGCTGAGGGGGTGGGGAAGTGCTGTGGGAGCAGAGGGTCTGTGCGCACGCGCGCTCGGGCACGGGTCGGTGTCCGCGGAGGGTCAGCGCTGGCGGGGCGCAGGGGCACAGCCTGCCTTGGTCGGAAGCCGAGGCGGCTCAGCTGCAGAAGCTCCCGGGTCCGGCAGGACAGAGCGGCTGCCTTGCCTTCTGCCCTCACCCTAGGGACATGAGGCGTCCTTCTGAGTGGAGCTCCAGGCGCTCTCCCGGGGCCAGCATGGCAGGCGCTGTGTGGAAGTGGGGGCCCGGGAGGGAGGTGGCCTCTTCCTCGTCGTTGAAATAATTTATTTTTATTTATTTACTGATAGGTATATTTATATATTTATCCGTGGGAACGCCACAGGGATGATTCGATGCCATCCTCCAGGATGGTGCCCATCTACCTACCTGAGTTGTCCTCAGTAGAACCATCAGGCTCACAGCCCATGATTTCTCTCCAAACTTGACTGACTTAGGGAGACTAGGTGAACAGAATTAGAGCTGAGTGTTTGAATAAGAAACATTCAGATTACCCTGAGTAAAAAAACTTGCTTTTTACTACAATGAGTTTCCAGAATATTCCCCCCCCGCCCAAAGCTGGGCCTCCTAATTCTTACCTGGTAAACAACTGGCTTCTTGGTGTGGCTCGCACAATCATTTCTGTCTACCCCCCCCACCCCAATTAGAACTAGGTTTCCTCAAATTCGCTTACACAGTAGTAAGATTGAGCTTTGTTTTGTGAATTTTTGCCATCTTAGGATGGTGTCTATATTCTTCTGCTTATTTCTTTTTGCTCTGGGCCTTAATGTTAACAAGATTTAAAAAAATGCTTTTCTTCTCTCTATAATGTTTGGCTCACCAAGGCCGAAAACAAATGCTTCCCTTTTCTGTTTCTCAAGAAAAAATCCATCTGTAGCGTTGTTTTTGTTTTTTGCTTGGTCCTGAAATAATTTCACTGCTCAGTTTTAAAGTTCAAAGTGCACGTACTTCGGGTTAGTATTAAAGTTTGATGGTGTTGACGGTGACTATCTTTGGAAAGCATTAATAGGATGTTTTAGAAATGACATTCATAATGGGTTCTAAACAAATGAATAGGGGTCCCCCCCTTCCCTTTTGTATGTGTATGTGTGTGTCTGATTCTTTAAAAATAAAAGACAGGGAATTGATTGCATGCAGAGTGTTGCTTCCTTTTGAAGCGGTTTTTTTTTTTTTTTTGGTTGTTGTTTTGGTTTTATTTGTCTAGTGTTAGTATTTACAGATCCTGGAGGTAGAGATACAAAATACATGGAAGAGGAGGAAAAAAAAGTGGAAATTGTCTGGTGGTTACTAGGAAGAAATTCAGAAGGTCTTAGAACGGCAGCACCTGAGAGCAGGGTGCGGTAGTCAAAATATTTACCTCATATTAAAGAAAGGCAAATCTAGTGTAAGAAATGAATACTAGATAAGGTTATGAAGTTTTAGAAACATTTAAAAGATATGAGGACATTTCAAATACTATGTTTGGCACTGTTACTTAAATATTTATATCTTTGAGACAAGTTGATGATTGAAAAAAAAAATCTGTTAATGGAGTTCATAATGTATCAAGATGGTCTGTATACACACTGTAGCATTATTGAAGACCAGTATTTTTGGGTAGTAAGTTATTAGGATATGGATAATTGATAATGTTTCCAGGAGAAAGGAAAGCACATTTTTAGAGTGGGTTTTTATCAGAGGAAAACAAAAATATACATTCCTCTGTAGCTTATTTTCCCAAAGCCTGCCTAGTGATTCAGATCAGCAAAACCCTTGGATCTGAGTTTTGGAAAAGCCCAGCTACGATTATTGTTCAACATGCACTTTTACTGAGTTTGTTAAGTTTCTTTTATATTTAAACTAAGGGTTCAAATATGCACATTCAATTTTTATAGTATTTATCTATTTGCAAAGCATATATTAACTAGTAATTGGGTGTTAATTTTATAGACATGATAGCCAGGGTAGTAAATCAATGACCTATTAAGTATTTTTGACAAGCAATTTACATATCTGATGACCTCACATTTCCTTTTCAGAGTCAAATGCTATATAATTGTTCCGTTGTGTGTTTGTATAAAATGAATCACAACATGGTAAGAAAAAGGTTAGAGTTATTAAAATAATAACCCAACTAAAATATTCATTTGAATTTATTCAGATTGTTCATAATGGTTTCAAAGGACATAGCAAAGCTTTTGTGGAGTATCTGCATATTTATTATCTATGGACTAAATTGATTTTTTGAAGTTGCTTTAAATTTTAAAAGCACCTTTGCTTAATATAAAAGCCCTTTAATTTTAACTGACAGATCAATTCTGAAACTTTATTTTGAAAGAAAATAGGAAAGAATTTGTGTCTTTCGAATTAAAAGAAGTGAAAAAAATAAACCAGACATTCTAAAAAAATAGAAGAAACCTGATTTTTAGTACTAATAAAATAGCGGGTGACAAAATAGTTGTCTTTTTGATTTTGATCACAAAAAATAAACTGGTAGTGACAGGATATGATGGAGAGATTTGACATCCTGGCGAATCACTGTCATTGATTCAATTATTCTAATTCTGAATAAAACCTGTATACAGTGTGTGTTTATGCTACAGTGGGTTTTTTTTTTTTAAGTGACTGACATTCATCATATTGGTTAGACAGTTTTAAAAACCTAGTCTTTGTTTTCTACAATGTTGTCAAGAACAAATAAAGTATAATTTGTGGTGTATTACAAGCAAACTGCTTAAAAATGCTAGTTATAACTGCTTCAAAATTTATTCTAACATCACTGAATATGCATTTTAGGAATTCAGTTTCTCCTAATGGACGTTAAGCGTCTTTTTAAAAATTGAGATTCTTTACTTTAATGCAAGTTACTTTTTAACTTTCACTTTTTGTCTATTTGCCAAAAGCTTTGAGAATATGGAACTATGATTCAAAAACCTAGTGTTTAATATGAAAACTGGTTCGATGTGCTATATACCCCCCAAATACATGTCTATATGGTTATAAATGTGCATACCCAACCCACGTTCCCAATTCACAAAGGGCTTACCTGATGCAATGGAAATCGGAGTCAGTTTCAGTTTGCTACTTTGTTTCAGACCTATGTTCTGTAAAAATCTCAGCAAGCTTCAATACTTGCTTTCCCCTAGCGTTAATGTAGCTGTCAGTTTGAATTTCAATCCTGAATTATGTCTGTTGACGTAATTTCATAATGCTGACTTCAGTTGTTTAGGATTACTAAACAGAAGACCGTCAACTACTTTTTCTATGCTTTCTGTCACTCAAGTTCTTTGTATTTATTAACTACTGTGGTAGACTACTGATCTTTAATGGAATCTTAATCCCAAAATGTTATTTTGTATTCATCAATTTAATAACAGGATGCATAAATGCAAAATTCATTTTATTATAGTCTTCACATATATTAGCAAATGAATTTTTCATTAAAAAAACTTAGCATTTTTTGGTGGCAAGTGACTTTTTCAGAAAGAAAATGTTTTTCATACGCAATTGTGAATTTCATATTGTTTTATATGCTACCTGCTGTAATATACACTTACAATGAACTAAGTGCCTTAATACACGTACACTAATGACCACTGTGAGGCACTTGGAGTTTCTCACATTTTATTTAAAAATAAAATTATCTGCTTTCTCTAAATATAGCATAAAACAAAATTTTAAAATGAAAGTAGTTTTGCTGTACTCTTTCTGCATAAAAAGTTGGGTAAGGAAAATGAAGAGCGGTGGCCTCATTTTGCAGTCCTAACTGTTTTTCAAGGATTGGAGGGTCAAATCGTTAAGAAAAATATTTACATAAGCTATTAGCAATCATAATTAGAGTGTCATATAATTCTGCATGCAACGACTAAGGAGGAATCGCTAGAAGTCCAGGTGCTTCTTGCCTCCGGCCATCATGCCACAGCCTGGGCCCAGCAGCTTGGAGGATTCTGCCAGATCCTGTTTGCTTGAGCGGCTCACTGTGTCTGACAAGTCTGGAGGCAAATGCAGTCGCTGTGGCAGAAGATTTCGGAAGGAAAGAAAGAAGGAAAAAAAATTAATTTTGCTTTAGCTAGCACACTTCAGAATACAATATTATGCTCTGTTGATCAGCATTTAGTCCTGCAGATGAAATTCCTGCTAAAACAGTTCTTTAGACCGAGACCCAATATAATCACATCTTCTTGCTACTAGGTTTTACAAATTATAGCCATCGCAGACACTGGACCAGGGATCTTAGTGGAACGTTTCCAGAGTCCAAACCTAAACACATTAAGATTTCTCTTATTTAGGTCAAAATGAAAATATGTAAATGCCCAAATAAAGGCATACTTGAAAAAGAACACTATTGAGATAATGGCGGGGTTGTTTGTTGGCTTGGCTTTGTTTTTGCCAGGGTTCCAAAATGCGATTTTTAAATTGAATGTAGCTTCTCAGCAATTATGGATTCCTCCAATGCTTGTTTCCGTTTGTCTATTAAGCTGACCTCATGATTCTATTTCAAGGCTATACTTTTTTTAGGAACTTACAATTTTTGTAGAAATATTGACATAATGAAAAAAAAAGATACCAATCATAGGATCAATATTTTTTATATCTTTGGATAAGTCAGCTATGACATCTGTTTCACATCTTGGTAAGTGTGTTTCTATGCATGACATTGGTCATGTTTTCAAAAGTACAGCGTAGCTCTGAACATCTCCCCCATCTTAACTATTTTTCTGCAGATAGAGGATGATTCAAGCAGATGCACAAACTGACCATAATTGCACAACAGTTACTGTAATTAGGGAGAAATATTCATATAGCAAAAGAACTCTTTTGGTTTTCAAAAGGATGTCTATCAAATTCCTTTAACGACAGTGTCCCCAGCCCATACAATTTTCACAAAAATCCAAACTCAAAGAAACATGTCTGTTGTGGGAGGCACAGAGTGGGTGTGGGAGGCTAAAGGTAAGTGAGGTAGGATGGGGGTATCCAGTGATGACTAGCCAAAGCCTTGCAGGAGTGAACTGACCTGGAGACAACCTATCTGAAACCCTTCATTTGGAAAACTCCCTACAACATGGAAAAAAAAAAAAAGATGAAAAAGGTAGAACCATTTTTTTTTTTTTTTGGTCAAAATACTATGATCCATCAGCATATGTTCTGGAGAGTTTCTTTCCTGATAAAAGGCTTCTTTTTTTTTTTTTTTTAAAGGTTTTATTTATTTATTTGAGAGAGAGAGAAAGCCAGCCAGCAAGAGAGGGAACACAGGCAGGGGGAGTGGGAGAGGAGAGGAAGAAGCAGGCTCCCAGCAGAGGAGCCCGATGTGGGGCTCGATCCCAGGACTCCGGGATCATGCCCTGAGCCAAAGGCAGACGCTTAACGACTGAGCTACCCAGGCGCCCCTGATAAAAGGCTTCTTTAGTGCCATGTAAACACAAGCTGTGTGCAGAAGATCAAAGTATTTTAAAACGTTAAAAAAATTTACAATATTCTCCTTTGACTTCAGTTTTCAGGTACTTAGTTTTTAATGCAAATATACCTAGAAGGGAAGATACTACTATGGATCTATGACCAACAAAGATGTCAGACAGGTCAAGAAAATGCTGTCACATGCATGCAGTAATATCTGGATAGCAATACTCATTTGTATCCATAGTACCCAGACTGTCATATATTAAATAACTAAATGTCTATTTCTTCAATGATTTTTAAAAGCTCAAATAAAGACATACTTGTTTGTTTTAAACAATTCTTTCATTTCTTCATAGCCTGTTTTTGTTTTTGTTTTTTCCAGAAAGGACTGCAGGCAGAAATGAAAGCATGAAAGGTTCAGGAATCTAAAAGACATGCGTGACTCTAAAGTCTGAGGTTATGAATGTCTTTGCAGTGTTAACTCTATCAGCGTTCATGTGAGGAAATGGGAGGGAAAGAGACATTTAATTACATGTCTGAACTCTAATGTTTCTCTAAGATCCTATAGTTATTGCTAATGAGTAGGATACATGATCTGAAGGTTATCTGAAACTTAAAGAAAATTCACTATCAAAAAACGGGTGTGTGTATACTTTTGGTTGGGACCTCATAAGATTATGTCAGATGGTGATTAGGCTATTTAGGTAATCAACTGGATTCAATAAATACTTCGAATCTACTCAAAGTAAGGTGAACAGAGCACCTTCCCCATTACTTCTAATTCCAGGAGCACGAGTAAGACAAGCACAGTGGTAACCATCCTCTGAGCCCTCTAAGCGATGTCTGCAGGAAAGGAGAGACAAAGCTGGAATCGGGTGGAGGAGGGGAGGGGAAAGCTTCATGGAGATGGGCTAGGTGTTAAATAATGAATTGATTCTGACATGCAGAAATGGTGATTTGCTTAACAGGGGAGCTGGTACATCTTTAAGATGCATTTGGGTGAAGGGTCATAGTGTTCTGATAATCTAAATGAGGAAACTAGTGTAGTTGTTCAGAACCAGCACAGGACAATTTATTTCGGGAGCTTACCTATTTGCTAAAAATTTCTCTTCCTCTGCTTCTCTAGGCCATGAACGTGAGCCAGTTGGCTGAAAGCCCTTCATAGCAAAAGTAGCTAAATGTGACGTGTGACATGCTTGGAAATCTTTCAGGTTGAATGGGTTTGAAGAAAAGTCAAATATCATTTGTTTGTAACTTCTGAGCACAAAAATTTTGGTTGATATGGTTAAATGCTTCTAACCAAAGGCTACATGGTCAACGCTAGTTTGTATACTTACGTCCTTTGAAAAAGCCCAAGGATGGCTCTTGGAACTACGTGAGTGATTTTGCAGGCTCTGTTGATGGTTACTTGAATGAGCTTACTCTGCACTCTAAATTCTCAAGCCGTGGGTTTTGTTTTCTTCCTCTCTGAGCCCTCCTACCCCCCGTGCGCCATGTCAGTATGATGTGAGCAGTGAGGAAGAAGGAGAGATCAGGTTCCAGGCTTGCCAGGTGTGTCAGGGACCTTTCCTTTGAGGCTTCCAAAGCACTTACACACTTGACGTGTACATGTTCAGATAAGGCTGTACCCCAGATCTGTCTTCTGAAAAAATATGCTGTAAGATACTTTGCATAGCATGTGACCTCCTTTCGACTAAAGCTGCAAGGCTGTGGGGACATATAACATATAGACCTTGAGGTTTCACTGAGTAATGATTTAAATAAAAATCAGACTATTAAAAAAAATACCATACCATTTTCAACCTTGGAAACCAGTCAAGGTCTTCCTCTTTCTCATTTTATACCTGGAGTTCTGAGGCAAAGGCCCAAAACATATCTTACATCTTGAGTGGAAATTTTTCCCATCTGATTTTCTTTTCCCAGATTCTGGGAGGAAGAGACCATGCTGCCAATGCAGGAGATGCATATCTGGCTGTCTGCCTATTTTTTCCATTAATGCCTTGTCTAAAATGATGCCTTCTGTGTAGGCAAAGGGATTTGAGAAAGACATGACAACTCCCAATTTCTCACAGAGGCCTAGGTGATCTGCAGTGATCCCACTGGATTAATGGGTCCCTCTTCTCTGGTGCTGCAAGGTGGGAAACAGTGGGGCTGCCAAAATACTCTGGCAGATTAGGGGAGCTCCTGCCAAAAGGCACCCTTAGGCCGCTATGGAGTCCCGGGTCAGAATAAAGCAACAGCAGCAGGAGAGCATTGCTCTGCAGCAACGTGGGGTACCAAGCCGAGCCAGACTTCAAGATTCTTCCCCCTCTGCCTACATCTCTGTCTCTTTGTTGGGCTTAGCCACTGGCTGTATGTTGTTCCTTCTTTTTTTTTTTTTTTTTTTAAAGATTTTATTTATTTATTCGACAGAGATAGAGACAGCCAGAGAGAGAGGGAACACAAGCAGGGGGAGTGGGAGAGGAAGAAGGAAGCTCATAGTGGAGGAGCCTGATGTGGGGCTCGATCCCGGAACACCAGGACCACGCCCCGAGCCCGAAGGCAGATGCTTAACCGCTGTGCCACCCAGGCGCCCCTGTATGTTGTTCCTTCTTGAGTCAGCAACTAAATGGGTCCTATAGACACACAGGATTGGATTTCCCGGCCGCACAGTTTCCTTTCCTAATTCCTTTCTCCCAGCCTGCCAGCCCTGTGCTCAGCACTCACAGTTCCCAGACAGAAGGGGCAAGATAATGAATCTAGATTACACCTGGATTTGAGACAAATTGCAGGTAAATACCCATTAAAGTAAGTTTAATCAATTTATATTTTTCATATTTTGCCAAGACCAAAGCACCAGGCACTGTTTTCTGTTTGATGTAGTACATTTTAACCCTTCCCAGATGAAGAGAGAGTTGTTTTAATCCTTTTTATATTTTGACATTTCCTGAACAGTCACACTTCGCATTAATCAGAGTCACAGAAATCAGTGTTAATATTTCAAAATACTTTCTAATAGATTTTTCTTTTGTTCTTTAAAACACAGCCATTTTATCTTATTTTTTGTTTAAGGTTTTATTTTTAAGTAATCTCTACACTTGGCATGGGGCTCGAACTTACAACCCCGAGATCGAGAGACTCATGTTCTACCGACTGGGCCAGCCAGGCGCTCCCACAGCCAACTTAAATGAAAACTTGTAAACACCTTAGAATGTATAGGCTCTCCACTGGTCACTTAACAGAGGCAGCTAGTGAAAGTTTGATACGTCCGTCCGTCCGTCCCTCCCTCTCAGTGACCTTGGACAAGTCAGTTCTCCTGTGTGAGTCTCAGTGTCTCCTCATCTATCACTGGGGGATAATTCTCCCTTCAAGAGACTGCTTCAGGATCAAATGAGACATAGAAGTACATCTTCTCTGAAGTATCAAGTAGTACACTAATTTATTTATATCTCTTCTTGCTCCAAAACAAGTTGAGATGGCTTATAAAATACATATGGTTCAACAAGAAAAAAATAAGTGAGTTTATTAAGGCAAGGAAACAATTCTACAAACGTAATAAACTGCACGGCATTATAAGCAACAACAACAGAACATCCGTCTTAGCCAGCAGGTCTCAGTCACTATGCTGGCGTCTGAGCACTGAGTGTACGTTACCCTCTCCTGCGGCCCTGTAAAGAAACCAAAAAGGAAACTGCGATCATAGTCCTGGTTTCTGGAAAGGTTTAAAAAGCCTAAACCGTTTCCCTCATACTTAGGGACGCAGTAGTGAAAATGCGGCATGTTGAATGCCTGGCTTCTGGGCCAGCTGAGTATGTGCAAGGTGGTACCGCACAGGCAATTTGGGGTCCGTCTTATTTTAAAAATCTGTCTTTTGCACATGTCCTCACTGCTGACAGAAGAACTAATAAAGGACATGTCAGAAGATGAAGCTTCTCTACTCGAGTTTTAAAAGCATCTCCCCCTCTTTACGTGACGAAGAGAAAAAACAAATTAACAAAAGACACACCATCTTATTCCATTCCAGATTTTCTTCAAGAGCCATGTGACGCCCTCACCTGAAGGATGACTCGCTGACTTCTGAAACCATATTCTGGTTATGAGCCACTGCTATGAATGGCAGGGACTGAACAAGATTATAGGCTGAGTAGCTGGAATCTAGACACACTCCCACCACCCCTTCCAATAAATGGCTTAAAAAAAGGCAGAAGTTTATTTCTCTCCCACTTTATAGTCCAGGAGTAGGAGATTCTGAGCTGTGAGGACTGGTTTGCTGTCCTCAACAGGGCCTTCTTCCACTTTTGGCCCAAAGGCTGCTGTTGTCGTTTTCTCTCAGCTGGTGGGAAGAAGGGGCCAAAAAGGCCAGATCTGGAGCTGAACACATCACTTCCACTCATGTCCAGAACTCAGACATGGCTGCACCTGGCCGGCTACAAGGGAGGCTGGGAAATGTGAAATGTGTAAAATGTCCAACAAATCGATTCCTATGGAAGATGGAGCAAATGGCTCTTGGGAGATAAGCAGCAGTGAGCTATAGTTTCAAGAAGGGCCACAGCAATACGAGCACGAGCCGGAAGCATCCCTGCAGTGTGGGAACTGCCAACAACTGCCGGGGGCTCCATTCTTGCTTTCCGACCAGGACATGCACACCTGATGTCTCCACTAGCTCAAGGGGTGGGGGCCAAAGCAGTGGTCAGAATCTCTCTTGCTCTCTACATAAAAAGAGGTATTTCTCTTTCTTTAGTGGAAGGATGGGCTTCCTTCCACTGGCACAGGGTGGAGGGCAGAGGGAGGGAGACAGATGCAGCAGGCCTGGTATATTCATCATCATGGTGTGGCTACTATCTCTTCACAAGATGTTATTTTTTATTTTATTTACTTGTTTATTTCTTTAAAGATTTTATTTATTTATTTGAGAGGGAGAGAGAGAGAGAGTGAGAGACAGCATGAGCGGGGAGGAGAGGGAGAAGCAAGCTCCCCACGAGCAGGGAGTCCAATGCGGGGCTTGATGTCAGGACCCAGGGACCATTCCTGAGCCGAAGGCAGATGCTTAGCCGACTGAGCCACCCAAGTGCCCCTCTTCACAAGATTTTAGAGTGTTCTTTCAACATGCAAAATAAATCAGTGTCATAGTAATGATTACATTTACATTGTTACACTCATTCCATCATTATTACATCATGACAGTGTAATGTTATATTGCAATTATTCTGTATCTGGTTAAAATTTTACAACGTGGAAGATGCATCTGCCTAATTTTTGGTGAGTTTTGTGTCACTCTCCTATATGAGTAGACCAGGAGAAACAATGGCAGAACCAATTTTTGCTCTTTTTGGATTGGTAAGTGTACATTTGGTAGTGGCTGAATATTTCTGGAAAAAATTCTGACAAACATGGTCAGGTTTTAAGTTTTAGTTTTTGTTTAAAAATGCAATTCATTCTCAGGGTTTAAGATTAAAATTGTTTTATTGAATGTCATAATTATACTATATCTTTTGAATTGAAAACAATTCATTCAGTTCTTCCTGATTGATCTGAAAATTAGACAAAATTTCAGAGCTGGCATATTGCATACTGGCTGCCCATTGAAAAATGCTCAGGTGTGCAATTATTTTGACCGTCAATTATATCTGACAGTATTGTCTTGCCTCCAAACTCACCTCTCTGAAAGCAGATTGTGAAGAACTCACTTGTCTAAACAAAAGTGTGATTTGTGAAAAGGCATGTGTCTGTGGCAGAGATTGCTAGCTTCCTCTCAGTATCTATTCTCTTCTTTTGCAGTCAGTAAAAGAATCTCTGAATATTGGTGCGGCACATGGCCTCCCAGAATAAAGGTCACATTTCCCAACTTCTCTTGCCAATAGATGAGGCTGAGTGACTCAGTCCTGGTCACTTCATCTTGAGCAGAAGTGCGGTGGTTAAGTTCAGGGTCAGATCTGTGAATAAGGGGAGGTGTCTTTTACTTCCCCTCTCCCTAACCTCGGGGAGAGGGCCCCCATCCTGGGCCTTGATCCTCCCTCCCTCATGGGGTGAGGAATCCCAGGGCAAAGAGGACGTGCCTCTTCTTTACAGGACATGCTCTGGGTATTCAGAATTCAGAACTCCCTGTCCTGATGTCCTGTCTGTGTAGGTCTTTTCCCCACGTTCGTGCACAAAGGGAAAATCATGTTGTCTATATGCACACCCCGGAGTCCCGGGAATAGCCAAGGAACTGCTGTTTGCGTGGCGTGTGCATGGAGTTTGGATATGCAGGCGTGGGAAGAGAAAGGGGGTGGACTGCAGGCCAAGTCTTCCTACATCTCTAAGTTCTAGACTGGAACCTGTATCTTCAATTTAAACTTGACTTTCCAGAAAGTTGTATTTGCGAAGGAAGGAAGATAATACATATTTTGTGGTTTCTTGGCTTGAGAACTTTAGAATTTTAGGCATATGATAATTATGTGATTCTTTATTTGCCTTACTGCTCTAGGCTCCACAAATGTTAGCAGCAAGCCTAACTTCCCTCTTCCCGACTTGCTGAAATGTGGACTTGAGGGTGGGTGCTGAAGCAGCCATTCTGGACCATCACTTGGAAGTTATGCGTTGAGGAGGGGGGACAGCAGAGTGAGAAAATTAGTGTAGGGTTTCCCGATACCATCTGGCCATCCAAAGACCCTGGGTCCCTAACTTGGACTTTAAAGTGAGACATAAGTGAACTTCTACATTATTTAAGCCACTGTATTTTTGGAGCTCTGCAGTAAAGGCCTGACAGGTGTCCTGTTTATGCAGCATTTGGTACCTGCAAGATGGAGCACCTGAGTTCCGTGAGTTAAATGGCTTGGTGGTTGGAAAGTGGGCGGTGAGGTCAGATTGCAGACGGGAAGGCTGGTGACCCTTGTTATGATGGCGATAACTTGGAAAGCACCCCGTATACCTCCTGAGCAGTGGCTCCAGGCAAAGTGCTGGAGGAATTCAGGATACTGTGTTAGCCGCTTCTTGCCACTTTCAGCAAAGTTATTTATAAAAGAGAAAGGAACTCAGGCTAGAGCTAGAGAATTTGGAAGGAGGGTTTGAAGGGCCCATGCCTCTTAAAGGAGGTGCTCTGCCTGCCTCCCAGAGTCTACACTGATGAAAGGCTTGGTAAATTGGAGCCTCAGAGGACTGAAGAAGCCCAACTGTTTCTGCCTCGCACACTGCGGCACGCAGCCTTCACGGGAGGTGTCTGTGCCCCAAGCCTTGCTGAAATACCCTCAATACGGTACTGGCTACAAAATTGGAGCCAGCTCAGAGATGAAAGTCACATGAAGGGTCTCGCCTTCCCTCTCAAGCTGATGATTTTATTTATTTATTTTTAAAGATTTTATTTACTTATTTGAGAGACAGAGAGTGTGAGCACAAGTGAGGGGCAGAGGGGAAAGGAGAGGGAAAAGCAGACGCCCTGCTGAGCAGGGATCCTGATGTGGGGCTCGATCCCAGGACCCTGAGACCATGACCTGGGCCGAAGGCAGACACTTAACTGACTGAGCCACCCAGGTGCCCCCCCCTCAAGTTGATTATTCTAGATGGAGTCAAGCTAGTTACTAACAAGGTGAGAGGGATGTGGGTAGAACAGAGTGGCCAGAAAATAAGACTCAGGCCTTAGAAGGTAACAGCTGTGGTATACAAGTATCCACTCCAACCTCCGGAGGAGGGAAAGGTGTGAATTACCCTTCTCGAATTAGAGGCGTTGGTACTAGAGTCTACGGGTGGAAGAGAAGCAGCAGTTACCTTCCTGCGGCTCTCAGTCCTGCAATTCGCAAGCACGACTGCAGGGACCTTGGTTTCTTTTGCATCAGTATTCCAGTGACTGGTCAATGGCTCCATGGGAGTTGACAGGCAGGTGCAGAAGTGGAGGCCAGATCAGTGTTTCAGTGCCCGCTTACTTGCTTCGTGGGGGTCAAGGAATATTGCAGGGGTAGCCGTGAGAAGGTACCAAGCCCAAGATCATAGCCATAGAGGTGCGCGAGTTCAGTCAACAGCCCTCGTGCTGGCCTCCCAATTCCCCGCCTTCCTGACTGAGGAAGCAGCAGTGTCACTGAAGGCCAGTTTGGTGGCAATGTCCTTCAGCCCTTCCCATTATTTCGTTAGCCCCCTAGTTTTCTGGGATAAACTCTCTCTCCTCTACATAAAATAATTCGATGGGACGGGCTTCCTGCTGCTGAATCCTAGAACTATGTCCAGACAACTCCTTGGCTGTGACTCCTTGCATGTGGAACTGAACGGAAGTGAACAGACTGGGAACCTTGATGGGATTGTACTGCCAAAGAAACCACAAGCCTGGTCAAAAGTCTATGATTACTCAACCCCTAAAATGATTTTAGGTCCCCAAACCTGATCAATCAAAACTGTGCAGCCCCCCAAGAGCACACTCTCTGACGGTGACTTCACATAGCCATGAATGATAATGGTCAATGAATAACTTCCTAAAAGGATACAGAGGATAACGGACAAGGGAGTTCCTTCCAGAGAGCAGAACTGGGGACTACAAACGGGGCTGAAGTCCTCCACTGTGAGGGCAGAAGGCTGTGCGTGGATACTTGGTTCCAAGGGCTGTGGACTGTGACAGAGACTGATGATTATCCTGCATTATCTACCCTCCCTTTTTCCTTTGGTAGAAGAACTCTTGAATTGGAGGCCATCCTGAATAAAAACTCCATTTCCATGCTTTCCTTTCAGATAGTTGTGGATCACGTGACCAAATTTGAACAGAGTAGAAGTAATGTTGCAACTTCAGGATGCTGGAATGGTATCTGAATTCAGGCAGCCTGGCTTCAAAGTCACATTCTTATTCATTACTCTACGTGCCAGAACTTTTCCAAGTAGTAGAGAAAAAAGAGTGAACAAGACAGGCAAGATCCCTCCTTTCAAAGAACTTACAACTTCATGAAGGGACAATACATGGACATTTACATGACTCAAGGAGACATAGCTAACATACAGGAAAGCAAACAAAGATAATTCAGATAGTGAGAGGTGCTTTTAAGGAAATAAAACATGGCAATATGATATTGGTTGGGGTGGTACCACCTTATTTAGTGAAAGCCTTTCTGCAGAGTACATTTGAGCTAAGATTTTCAGTTTGAGAAGGGACCTATGAAGACCTGGAAAAAGAAGTTTCTAGGCAGAGGTCATCAAATGCAAAGCCGTAAGGCAGGAATAAACTCGGCATGTTTGAAGGACGGGAAAAAAGTCAGCGTTTTGGAGCAGTCAACAAGGGAGTGACTGTGAGAAATTTGGTTTGCTAGGTGGGTATCAGATTGTGTAGGGTTTGTAAGTGACTTGGACTTAATTCTTAGAGCAAAGGGTAGCAAAGGAGTGATGTGAATTTATTTTTCTGCATAAAGGGCTATCTCACCCATATCCTTATAAACCATGCATAGACGTTTTTTACAATGTAAAATAAGAGTTGCAAACAGATATATCCTATTAAAGATAGAATTTTCTAAAAGGTGGTGTACACTTGCTCTTCTAGATGCCACTTTCTTCTGATTCAGAAGCAATATTCTCTCTCCTAAGTGACCCACAGTATCTGCCTATTCCCATCCTCCTCCTACGGGGAGTGGTGGTTCCCAGTCTCCTGCAGAGAGCAGGAAGCTTCTAGCTGGAGTGGTTGGGCCCTGTGTGAAATGTTCGTGGAGGAGAAACTCTGTCAGTACTGTTTTGGGGATGGTTTGCAGAGTTTAATCCTCTTAAATTGTGAGCCAGTATCTTTTGGACAATATGGTCATAAGAATACCACCTAGTGTCAGGCCCAATGTTCCTGAACTTTCAGGCATTTAAGATGTGGGGAAGTCATGTTAATTTCCTCTTTTATTTCCTATGTGGACAGAGAACAAACTAGATCACGCCTAAAGAACTTTGCTTACAATAGTTTTACCTTCCAAACAAAAGTCAGTATCTTTTTTTCTTTTCTTTTGACTTCTCCTTTATTCTTTGGCACATTTTCTTCTCATTAATGTTCTAACATGGGTAGGACTGAAAAAAAAATCATATGATAGATGGAGTAAGATGGCTTAAATTGTTACTTAAACTTGGACAGCGGAAATGCTTGAAAGCACCCCCATTAGCTTCTTCTCTGGGATAAAGGGATGGGATGGATAAGTCCACACAGCCACTGCCATCTCTGTGAACCCCTGCTTGTGAACGACTGCCTGAATGAGACTCTCCCTATCTCCCCAACTGACTCCCTTCCATTCATTTTTCCTTAATTGTGCACAGGGCTTCTCACTCTGGCAATCTTTTTACTGGTCTCCAACTGCTGCTTACCCCAAGGCTTGTGTGGCTCTGGAACGCACAATGCAGGCCAGAGCATATAAGCTCCAGAGTGCGTAGAATTTGAATTAAGCTTCAGCAGGGCCAAGCTGAGAGATGTTTGAGCCCTAGGGCCTACTGCTGCTATGGCAGTAAATGGAAGAAGACTGGGACCTTCCTGTGCACAGACTGTCTTTTTGATAGGCTCCTCAAGCCTGCTTTGTCCAGGAAGCCCCCTTCCACCCTCTGCAAGTGAGGAAACGCTCAGGAGCAGCATTTTACATACTAGACCTCAGGTGGCTTAACAGTAGTAAGATATTTTAAGAGCATACAGTGTTTTAGAGCTGAATGCTCAGCCTGAAAACAACAACAACAACAACACTTTTTTTAGAAATAAATTCAAACTACTAATTATATGAGAATTTCTTTTTATCCCCTTTTTTCTTTTAAAGCATACAGAAACTATTCTGGTGGTGCCAAAAGGTAACATTCCCTTTGTTTTTGTCTACTAGAATTCCAACTAATGTTTCCTCCTTACTATCATCGGAAACCTCTGACTCCGTAAACGGTGAGCAGATCAACATGTGTGTAAACTCCAGGTTGATCCCTAAATCCCAGAGATTTCTAGAACTACGGCAGATCCGCTATTCAATTTAGAGACTGTCAGAGGTCTGACTGATAGTTTATGGAGCAGATGAAGTCTAATATGCGAACAAGCAGAAATCAGGGAATTCTGAAATCAGACAACTGCTTAAGTTATCATATTAATGTCAATCCACTAAATAACTTTCAAAACTGGCAGCTGTTGACGAACACTCCTTTTGGAAATGTGGCAATCATATCTTTTCTTTGTATATAAGGACAGCATATATAAAAAAATATATTGATTTCCTTTTGGCTGTCCATGAATGAGTCCCGAGAGCATAATGGCCAATGTGTTTGCTTGCATAATGCCCTACAGTGTATGCAGAACATTGCTCCACCAAGCCCTGAGATGGGGTATGAAGGGCTCGGTGGAAATGGCACTGTAAACCATCCTGACAGCACTAAATTTCCCGACCACTCTACGGTTCCTCTGAGACCCCCACACTGCAGGGTCTGCGAGTTCCTGGGGATGAAGAAAGAATTTTTAATGGGGCCAAATGTAGGTGTTTACAAGGGGGGATTGTTGTTTTTTATTAGGAGCTGCCTTATGTTCAATAGTTGTATTTACTTTGTCAAGCTAGCCAGAATTAGAAATCCCCATTGCTAGGCAGCCTAGAGCGTCTGCGAAGTATTTCTGGGCATTCAGAACTGAAGCATGTGCTGCCCAAAGGCAGGTTTCATTACAGTGTGTTATTTAGTCCTCCTTCGTCCCCCCTCCCCCCACACCCCCAGATCACAGTGCTTCTATAACAGGAAATCTTGGTTACTTTATGCTGAAACATATTTACATGACTGAAACACGACAATTAACACATTTGTAAAGCTTGAGGGATAGGCACACTTTAATGGTTTTTTGAAGTAGGCTGATTTCCTGGAGCTTTTAATCTTATTTTATTTTGTTCTGCATGCATGAACAAGTTCTTCTTTACTATAGGTATTTGACACAGTCTACCTGGTATGAATGTGGATGAAAAGAAAATTATAAAAAAATTAACTTAATGTTTCTATCTTTGCCAAACCATTCCTAACTTCTTTCGCCAGTTCAATGTATATTGAGGGCTATGCTCTTATTTTTGACGTGTTGTCTTTTATACAAAGGCAGTTAGGAAGTACATTTTGGGTTTGACAAAATGAAACATGGCTTTCTCTATACCAACTGTATGAAAACTTTTCATAGTGAATGAAAAAAAGCAGTTACAGCAGTGATTCCTTCTTCATGTTCAGATAAAAGTACACTCTCCTAAGTGGTGTACTTTTTACTTGCTCCAAACTTAAATTAACAGGTGGTATTAAGTACTATTACTTGATAAGTGCGATTGTGTGTGTATGCCCATTTATACATATACATATAAATATATAACATGGCAATGTTATCATGAGTCTTTTAATATCTTTTAAGTCTATAGATCAATTACTGAAATCTTGGTAAAATTCAGAAAAAAAGCCTTTCCTATCAGAGCCCTCTAAAATAAAATGAAAACTCCCACTTTCCCTTTGATATCTGAAAGCATGCTATCCCTGGAAACCACGCAGCCCAACTCTCACTTAAAAGTTTATGGCAAATTTACAAATTACACTGGTTTCAAACAGTCACCCAGTACCTCTATCTCCACCCTCCATAGACCTCCCTCCTCACCAGTTTCAAAGGGAGCTCGGTGAACAGACTGGGCAAAGCAAGAGCCCTCTCTCTACATGCCTTAGGGGAGTGATGGGGGAGAACCAGACCGAGCGCTGTAGCTGAGGGATACAGATTAGGGATGAGGACATAACTCCAAAGAATAACTCTGCTGAAGGAACTTCACTGATAAGTAAGCAGAGAATCAATTTAGTCTTAGATAGAAAACCTCTCTATGAATAAGGGAAAATAAAGTCAAAGGAAATGAAGCAAATAAAGGAAGAAAAAAAATACTGATGACCAGAAAAGAGCAATATATTTGTGAGTATATAGACAAATGATTATGCCTACTTTTAGGGATTTTTTTTCCTCTTTGTTTATTTGGCTTAATTAAAATGTATGTTTCTACAGAAATGTTAACAAGAGCTAAGTTTGATTTTCACATGAATAATTTAGAAGTAATTTCTCATAGAGATTATTTTCTATTCTTTAAAAACTCATTTGCTTTTAAATGTGGAGTATTTCTTCCCCCACCACTTAACTCTACCACTGTGTCAAATCTTTTTACAAGGAGGTCTGAAAAAATCTTCAAAATGTGGAACCAACAACCTGATACACTGAATTGGCTAAGGTTTTCATTGTTGAAGGGAGAGTCACTCTGGTTCAAGTAGAGACTCTGAAGTTTACTGTCATTTCAGCCAGGGTCTGCAGGTATGCTACGGGAATGTTCCTTTGGTATTTGCGAAATTACACTCCAAAATGAAATAAAGGAGGGAAGTGATTTTGTAATTGTTATGTAGGGTTAATTCTCTAAGCTTTAAAGATCTAAGTTAATGAAATATACATATTTCTGTTTGATTCTCTTAATATTATAAGCACCGAAAAATTTCTCAAGGCATTAAAAGCACAGGAAAGCACGATTTATGGAAAAAGACCATCAAATGGTCTCTAAAGTTCAATATTGACAAGTTTCACAATTTGGCAAATGATGATGAAAAAATGGAGTTTTTCCTTTAAAAATATATCAAGTAGTGGTATTTTTCCTTCTGTCTTTCATTCTATCTTAAGTCCTTAAGAGATATTAGTTGCTCTAAAGTCGGTTATTTAAGCAAATACATAAAATAATTATCCAAATATTTATAAATTACAAAATATATTACAAGCATATCACATTCCTGGATCTCAGTGAAAAATTGCCACATGTATCTTCAAGTTACCATTATAAATTTATTTTTAGGTAACGCTAATATTTATAAGTACTTACACCCTAAATCTATTAAGTGACTTGTATATTTTAACAGTCCATCTTACGTATTTTACAAATGACTTCTTGAACATAAACTAGAATTTGTAACTAAATGCCAATATTTCACACAAAAGGATCATATTTGATCATATCGATCATATATGTAAGTCATGAGTCAAAAACTATCCCAAAAGCTATGGAAAAAATAAAAATGGGAACATACTCCTTACTTCTAAAGTAGTCAAAAGAATTTCCAAACTTATGTCAATTAAAGGGATACAGTAATATCTGCACTGTATTCCAACACCCTGAAGCC
>NC_048233.1:62521501-62529001 GCF_002007445.2 Ailuropoda melanoleuca | reverse complement strand
TCCAATTTAAAATATTAAAGATGAATTTTGGGTATTTTGTAAAAAAACAAATAAATGAATGAACAACTGTTTTATAACTCTGAGGAGCATCTTAAAAGACTGTGAGTTGATATAATTTCCAAAAAAGTTGATACCTAACCTGATTATAGCATAGAACACATAGCTTAATTCCTAAGAGGGTTGAATGTTCATAAAATGCTTAAAAAAAAAAAAGTAAGCCACATAGTTTCCCATTCTTGGGGATGTACAATTACTAGGAACATCTTAAGCTAAGTTGTTTGAAAGCAGCAGTGAATTATTAAATCATGTATGTCAGTGTTGGATTAAAAAAATCTTTTCCTATCATTCAGAAACACACAACATATTGTTAAAAATTTGGCTGATGATAATGTAATCAAGTTAAAAAAAAAGTCATAATGATTTGTAGTTAATTTTCTTTTCTGGAATACCTAAGGAAGTCTCTTAAGTACAGGGATTTATAGGTAGCTTTATTCCTGAAAAATTTTAACTAAAATAAGTTGTTATGAAATGAGATATACTATTGCACTTATACTTAAATGGATTCTATTATGAATGTTGTATAAAGGAAAAGACCTTTTGAAATACAAATATCCTCTGCCAATGTTTTTATGAATCCACATTTAAAAATATATCTAGCATTCTTAAACTGATGTATTTTTGTACTTAAGGAAAAGGACTTACCAAAGCATGAAAGATAAAACGAGAGTGGGAAGGCATAATCCAATCTATTAGCTGCAGCTTACAGTAATTTTCTTTCAAGGAACAGAGGCATACTAAAAAGATCATAAAACTCACAGGAAAGAGGAACAGGCTCCTTTGGGCCTCGTATATCAATGTTACATTTAATGTGGTGACATATATGTTTTCAAAGTTGCGCCATTTGGAAACTGCAGGCCAAAGATACTGCTCAGCCAAAACTTAGCTCTTCTAGTGTCCAGGTATGTAGCCAGGGAATGTTTTTATTTCCCCAGAATTGAAGAAGCTGCCATGTAATTTGTTAGGAGTTAGGGGACATATAGTCTATCCCCCCAAAAGGTGGACATAAGGGCCTATATGATTTAATTACGGCAGTCAGGCTTATCAATATTTCCAGTGACTTAATACCAGCATTAAGGCTGATGAATACAAGCTATTCAAGTTGGCAATTTAAAAAGGTATGACATAGTACAGGAAAAACAATGTTACTGGTGCATGAAAATAAGTGTTAATAAAAACAAAGCAATAGGCCGTTTCTGTTTTGTCCTTAACAGGTTTATGAGAAGACACGTTTTACATAGTACTAGAATTATTTATTTTGGCAGCTTGGGGGAAGGAAAGTGAATTCTTACTTCAAACATCTTTTATGATAGAACTTTTAAAAATGAAATACTAGTTTGAATATCCAAGAATGATACATTTTTCTTCCCCTCAGAATGTATTGCTAATGCTAATAGAAGTGCGCCAGTCATTCAGGATAGTATCAATTATTTTTAAGCCCAGGATTCTTGTAGAATTATGCGTTAAACATTCACAGGATCTCAGAACAAAGGGAAAGACTAAAAACTTAATAAAGTCTCTAATTTTGCTTTTCTGCTACAGGAAGATGTGAATGGAGAATGTGAATTTCTTGATTTGTAAATTAGTTGGGAGAAGGATTAATGCTTTATGTGGGCACACTACGCAAAACTTCTTTTTGCTATTTGTTTTATAGGCCTCAGAATATAAGATTAGTTTCTCAACATGTATAGTCATTTAAATAAAATCATATTAAGCAATTTTGTTAATTTGCACTGAACAGAATGATGAATGAGAATACATCACAAGATGATATCTAACAATAAGGAGATAAGATGTTACATAATATGATATGGGCTTGTTATTTAAGATCTTTAAATGTTATTTTTTTATTAAAAAGTTCCACTCTACTTGTCAACATATCATTAACAACAGAATGAAAATCAAAGCTTATCATTTCATCTAAAATGTTCTAGTATGAGGTGAGCTCTTGCACAATCTTGTGACACATACTACTTGATAAAACTTGTGCAGGATTAAAAAAAAATGCAAAAGCAGAGAACTTTCTAGGTTGACAACTTCCATGGTCCTATTGTCTAGTCTAGTTGAAGCATACCATGCAATTACTATCCCCAAAAGATTAGACTTACAATCTTAAGTTCCTACAAGTCTATCTATTTGATTTCAACAACTATTAACCTCTTAACTATATTACTATACAACTTAAACAGACCCTATTACTGGAATGATAAAGAATAAACATGAGTGAGATGCACAAGTTATATTAGAGGCTGGGATGTTATAATAAATCCTCGAGTAATTCACCAATGGGTAGACTCAACCATTGGATGGAGTTGTTAATATTCTCTGAGATTAGAAGGTGAAAACTGAGTTGAATAAACTTTAAGCTGTATTGGAAGACTTTCAAAATCATTGTGTAAATTAACAATATTAACCACGGTGTGACTTGGAACTAAACATAAAATTTACCAATGGCATTAAGCACAAAATTGCCTAACAGTGTCCTGAACTTGTGTAGAAAATTATTGACTAGGAAGGGAAATCAATCAGATAACTCTAGACCAGAAACTCAGGGCAACAAGTCAAATAGACTTTGATTTCTTACTTAAAACCAAAGAGACGACAGACACTTTTCTAGTATGTATTCTGTAGTTAAGAAATTCTGTCACATTTCTGTTTTAAAGTGATACATCCAGCAAGTGTTTTTATAGAAAGACAATAAATTGTTAACCTCCACTTCTCTGAGCCATTTTTTTTGCTAAGATGTTTCCTTCTCCTAGACCAAAGTCTGAGCAAACAGTTAGGCCTGGCATCTTGTGTAATGAGTCCTATCAAGCCCAGGATTCTTTTAATCACATTCAAGTGGCATTTGGAAGTACTTCACCTCTGACAAAGTTTAGTGTGCATGTGTGCACATGCATGAGTGTTTTCAACTTCAGAAAATGAGCACTGAAGAGGGATATTGAATAACCCCAAGAGGTTATTAACCAGTACTCCTTGTCATCTCCTTAAAGAAACATGGAAAGCTTAAGAGCTTCTGTAAGGAGGAGTGGAAATAAAGATGTGCAGCATATTGTGTGTAAGAGGGGCAGTATGCTTATTTGTCAGCTCCAAACGACAGGCTGCTGTGCTGTATTACTGTTACTAAAAATACTGGGCTTGGCATGGTGGATGTGGAAAAAAAATCTGTAGCCTGATCTGGAAAGAATTCAGTAAGGTAAAAATGTAACCGGGACCCTCCCTGGTTTCCCTAGCCTTAGGCTTCCCCTATTTTCCCTTCGAAATTTGTTTTTACTGCATCCTAAAGTACACCCCAAACTCAGAAGCTAATTTATTTAACCCCCTCCAAGGCTTTCTACACTCTGGGAATAGCAAATAAATACCAATTAAACTTCTCAGTACATTATAAAGAGGAAATATATCAAGTAAGTAGAAGGTATATTTTGATTTCTTTGCATTCCTTAAGATAACACAGGCTGTTTTAAAACATAGTTTTGGGTGCTATTTCTAGAGAGCACTAGATTATGAGATTCTCTGAAGGTTAGACAGAGATAAGCATTCCACGAACTCAGTCTGGCTCGATACCATCTTTATCAGTAATAGTTTGTCAAAGTGGACAGCTTTTTAATATTAATGTTTCATCTATGTCGAAGGACAAGCAGAGAACCAGGTGAAATAAATCAATTATATACGTGTGCAAGAGCTTGAAGTCCTAGAAATACAGGAGGAGAAAAGTTAGGGGAGAGTTTATTTGCTAAATATTTATCTAACTTAAAAACTTCTCTTTCCTCTTTCTGTTTTTCCTTCTCTCCCTTCCTTTCTCAACAAACACTTACTGAGCACCTCCTACCTACCAGGCAACAGGCTAGTGGAAGATACTAGGAGTCCTTGTCTTCAAGCAGGTGCTGTGAAGGAGTGATGTACAGGTGCTGAGGTCACTGAGAGACAGTAGTAGAGGGGGAAAGGCTCTGAAGAGCACGAACTGCTCCAGTTGAATTTAAAGGGCAAGTTAGAGTTACACTGGCAGTGAGAGACCTAGGAGAAGAAAACACACAGCAAATGCAAAATCAAAGAAGGGTGTAATGAGAAGCCTGGGTTGTTTGGTATGACTGGAGTTTATGGTTTGTGCAAGGAAAAAGTCCAAGATAAGGATGGAGAAGTAAGTAGGGGGCAGCACATGTGAAGCTTTCATGCTGAAGACAATGGTGAGTCACTGAGGGATTTTAATCATAGGATGGAACATGATCAGATTTATCCCCTGAAAATATTACTCTGGCTATAATGATATCACTCTGGTGGGGCGTGGGCAAGGGAGGTGGGGAAGGAGGGAAGAGCAAAGCTGGAAGCCGGGACACCAATTAGGAGGGTACTGCAGTAATCCAGGCCAATAATGCTGAGGTCCCATCCCTCAAACAGGCAAAGCTGGAGATTTTCTTACTTCCACGGTTCTTCTGAATAAGCTTCTGATACCATCTAATATTTACTTCTTAAAAATAAAATCTTACCCTGGGTCTATAGGGAAATTCATACCTGATCTACCAAAGAGTTGCTGTGGTATTGCTGACATCATCGTTCACCTAGTCTCTCTCTCCATGAGGAAGGAGGTGTTAAAAGAAATGAAGATTGAAGAGCTGGATGTGGAGCATGAGGAAAAGGGAGGTATCAAGAATAGATGGATAGGTGGCTGGATGGACATATCAATTCAACAGATAATTTTTAAACTCCTATTCTGTGACAGATACTATCTTAGGTAACAGGTTCACTAGTGTTCTTCTTCTCTCTGGGATCCTACTTGTATTTAGTAGTTATTTCTCCTTACCCTCCTCTGGTTTGTAACAACTCCTCAGTTTTTCATTGCATTTTATGTATGACCTTTATACTTCTGAAGAATACGGATCAGTTATTTTGCAAATGTCTTCCAATATTTGAAGTTTTCTCTCAGATTTTTTTCTTAAAGATTTTATTTTTAAGTAATCTCTACACCCAACATGGGCTCAAACTCATAACTCCAAGATCAAGAGTTGCATGCTCCATTGACTGGGCCAGCCGGGAGCCCCTTCTCTTACACGCCTTTGGCAATACCACCAAAATGATGTTGCGTTGTATACTTCTCAAAGCATCATACCAAGAGGTTCATGATGCTGATATGTCCTCTGTCTGGTGTTGTTGACCTACGCTATTTGGTTGATGTCAGTCCGGTTTCTCCAAAGCAAAGTTATTACCTTTCCCTTTGAAATTATATGTATCTTGGTCAAGGGATTTGAACTATGCAAATCCTGTTTTTCCTCAAGTTTTTGACTATTAATTTTCAAAAACATTGAGGGATCTTGTCTGCTACATTTATTATTGTAGTGTTTAACCTAATGGTGATTCTCTATTTCCCTTTTCCCTTCCTCATTTATTAATTTATTAGATTATTTATATCAGCATGGATTCATGGATATTTATTTTCTTTCATGGGTTACAAATCAATACGATCATTACTTATTTTGTTGCTTAAATTGTTTTGAGCAATAGAGTAGCATAATCTGACTTACTTTGTGATAAAAGACGACTCTGAGTGACGTAATGGCAAACAGTGTGGGCAGGCAGTTCGGGAAGCTACTGCAGCAGCTCTTGTAAGTGATTCATGGTGGCAACATGTAATGGGGATCAGGGTCAAGATTGTAGCTGCAGACGTGGTGAGAAGTGGCTAGAGTTGGTGTATGTGTATATCTGTAATTTCAAGTTTATACAAATCAAAACCACAATGAGATATTACCTTATACCTGTCAGAAATGCTAAAATCAAAAAGATAAGAAATAGTAAGTGTTGGTTAGGATGTGGAGAAAAAGGAACCCTCGTGTACTGGGGTGGGAATGTAAACTAGTGCAGCCACTGTGGTTCATAAAAAAATAAAGAGAAATATCATATGATCCAATAATCCACTACTGGGCTTTACCCCCAAAACCAAAATATTAATTTGAAAAAATATAGGCACCCCTATGTTTATTGTAGTATGATTTACAATAACGAAAATACAGAAGCAACCTAGGTGTCCATTGACAGATGAATGGGCAAGGAAGATGTGATACGTACACACACACACACACACACACAGGAATATTATGCAGCCATAAAAAAGGATGAGATTGTGCCATTTGTGAAAACATGGATGACAAGGTATTATGGTAAAAGGTATTATGCTAAGTGAAATAAGTCAGACTGAGAAAAACAAATATCATATGATTTCACTTATATGTGGAAACTAAAAAACAAAACAAATGAATAAACAAACAAGCAAACAAAAAGTAGAATCAGACCTGTAAATACAGAGAACAAACTGATGGTTGCCAGAGGGAAGGGGGATGGGGAGGCAGGCAAAATGGGTGAAGGAGAGTGCGAGGCGCAGGCTTCCAGTGATGGAATGAATAAGTCATGGGACTAAATGGCACAGCATAGGGAACACAGTCAATGGTATTATAATAGCTTGTATGGTGACAGATGGCGGCTACACTTGTGGTGAGCATAGCATAATGCATAGAGGTGTTGGATCGCTGTGTTGTATGCCTAAAACTAATATAACATTGTGTGTCAAATATACTCAAATAAAAAAATTTTTTTAAAAAGCAAAAACCTAAAAATCTAAGTGCAGACATCAACTGGAGCTAAGAAAAAAATCTTATGTGTATGTAGTTTTCTAAAAATGTTTGGAAATAATTTGAACTTTGTTATTATTTATTTATTTATTTTTATAGGATTTTACTTATTTATTTGAGATTGAGAGACAGCACACGAGCAAGGGGGCAGAGAGAGAGGGAGAAGCTGACACCCCACTAAGCAGGGAACCTGACGTGGGGCTCCATCCCAGGATCATGACCTCAGCAGAAGGCAGGCAGATGCTTAACTGACTGAGCCACCCAAGTGCCATAGAACTCTGTTAATATTTAATATGTGAATTTATAGTACTATATACACGAAGTTGTTAAATACATAATTTTTAAGGTGAAAAAAGAGAACTGTTTCAAGCATGTAGAAAACCGAGAAAATACCATTAAACAAACACCCATGTACTTATCACTAAATGTTATTACCTTCTAACATTCAGCCACTTTCACTTCAGAATAAAACAATAGTGAAGATCCTTGTGTATCCCTCAGTAATCCATTATAAATTATAATACGTATTTTTATATGTTTAAAATTTTATATAAATGGTATACTACATGCATCATTTTGCAACTCATTTTATTTCATAGGAATTTATGATGTGGAGATTACCATTTTGATACATGCAGCTCTAGCTCATTTATTTTAAACTGTTCTCTGTTCCATTGTGTGAATATATAAAAATGATTTATCCACTCTCCTGTTGATAGACATTCATGTTGTTTTCAATTTTTCTGTCCTATAAGAAATGCTGTATTCAACATTCTTTTCTTTTTCTGTGCATAGGCTGAAGTTTTTCTTTCTTTTTTTTTTTTTT
>NC_048233.1:62159495-62160889 GCF_002007445.2 Ailuropoda melanoleuca | reverse complement strand
AAATTAAAAATTCTATGAGCCAAATGCAGTCAAAACTAGAGGCTCTGACGGCCAGGGTGAATGAGGCAGAAGAACGTATCAGCGAATTGGAGGATGGGTTAGTAGAAGAGAAGCTAAAATAGAATCTGGACTTAAAAAAAATCTACGCTCAAGAATGTAGGTTACGGGAGATTACTGCCTAATGAAACGTTCCAATGTCAGAATCATCGGCATCCCCGAGGGGGTGGAGAAAAACAGAGGTCTAGAAGAGATATTTGAACAAATTGTAGCTAAAAACTTCCCTAATCTGGCAAGGGAAACAAGCATTCGTGTCCAAGAGGCAGAGAGGACCCCTCCCAAGCTCAACCACGACAAACCTACACCATGTCACGTCATAGTGCAATTCGCAAATATTAGATCCAAGGATACAGTATTGAAAGCGGCCAGGGCACAGAAATTTCTCACGTACCAAGGCAAAGGTATCAGAATTACGTCAGACCTGTCTACACAGACCTGGAATGAGAGAAAGGGTTGGGGGGGGGGGCAGTTTTAAAGCTCTTTCAGAGAAAAACATGCAGCCAAGGATCCTTTATCCAGCAAGGCTGTCATTCAGAATTGATGGAGAAAGAAAGACCTTCCAGAATCACCAATCATTGACCAATTTTGTAACCACGAAACCAGCCCTACAGGAGATATTAAGAGGGGTTCTATAAAGGTAAAAGGCCCCAAGAGTGATACAGAACAGAAAGTCACAATCGAAAGAATCAAAGACTTTACTGGGAACATGGCATCATTAAAATCATATCTCTCAATATTCAGTCTCAATGTAAATCCCTAAATGCGCCCATAAAACCCACAGGGTTGCAGATTGGATAAAAAGACATGACCCATCCATTTGCTGTCTACGAGACTCATTTTGAACCCAAAGATACATTCAGACTGAAAGTAAAGATGGAGTACCATCTTTCACACCAATGGACCTCAAAAGAAAGCTGGGGTAGCAATTCTCATATCAGACAGATTGGATTTTAAACTAAAGACTATAGTTAGAGACACAGAAGGGCACTATATTATTCTTAAAGGATGTATCCAACAAGTGGATATGACAATTATAAATATATATGCCCCCAACAGGGGAGCAGCAAGATANGGGGAGCAGCAAGATACACAAGCCAACTCTTAACCAGAATAAAGAGACATATAGATAAAAATACGTTAATAGTAGGGGACCTCAACACTCCACTATCAGAAATAGACAGAACACCCATGCAAAAAATCAACAAAGAAACAAGGGCTTTGAATGCCATACTCGATGAGTTGCACCTCATAGATATATATAGAACGCTACACCCCAGAACCAAAGAATGCTCATTCTATTCTAATGCCCATGGAACATTCTCAAGAATAGACCATGT
>NC_048233.1:62158603-62159395 GCF_002007445.2 Ailuropoda melanoleuca | reverse complement strand
AAACTATTACAGGAGAAATTTTAAAATATCTTTAGCTGAATCATAATAAAAATACACATATCAAAATTTGTGTAATGAAGCTAAAGGAGTACTTCAANTCAGGGAAATTCAAATCAAAACCACACTGAGATACCACCTTACGCCAGTTAGAATGGCAAAGATAGACAAGGCAAGAAACAACAATTGTTGGAGAGGATGTGGAGAAAGGGGATCCCTCCTACATTGTTGGTGGGAATGCAAGTTGGTACAGCCACTCTGGAAAACAGTGTGGAGGTCCCTTAAAGAGTTAAAAATTGAACTACCCTATGACCCAGCCATTGCACTACTGGGTATTTACCCCAAAGATACAGACGCAGTGAAGAGAAGGGCCATATGCACCCCAATGTTCATAGCAGTATTGTCCACAATAGGTAAATTGTGGAAGGAGCCGAGATGTCCTTCAACAGATGACTGGATTAAGAAGTTGTGGTCTATATGTACAATGGAATATTACTCAGCTATCAGAAAGAACGATTTCTCAACATTTGCTGCAACATGGACAGCACTGGAGGAGATAATGCTAAGCGAAATAAGTCAAGCAGAGAAAGACAATTATCATATGATTTCTCTCATCTATGGAACATAAGAAGTAGGAAGATCGGTAGGGGAAGAAAGGGATAAAGAAAGGGGGGTAATCACAAGGGGGATGAAGCATGAGAGACTATGGACTCTGAGAAACAGACTGAGGGCTTCAGAGGGGAGGGGGGTGTGGAATGGGATAGACTGGTGATGGGTAGTAAAGAGGGCACATAT
>NC_048233.1:62151689-62158390 GCF_002007445.2 Ailuropoda melanoleuca | reverse complement strand
CGTGGGGCTTCGATCCCATAACGCCGGGATCACGCCCTGAGCCGAAGGCAGACGCTTAACCGCTGTGCCACCCAGGCGCCCCAACATAATATAGTTTTAAAAATAAAAAAAAAATACAGACTTCAATAAATGGAAAATAAAACAAAACCCAACAAAGTTCAATACTCACTCATGATAGATACTTTTAGCAGACTGGGAATAGGAAGAATATCTCCAACCTGAGAAGTGGCATCTAAAAAAACATACAGCTAATATACTTAATGGTAAAATACCGTAGGTTACCTCTCTAAAATCAGTAAGAACACAAGGATATTTCCTCTCACCACTTCAACCGAACACTGTACTAGTACATAACTAGTGCGTTAAGGCAAGAAAAATAAATATAAGGCATATGGATTATAGAAAGAATTAAAGCTCTCTTTATTTGCAAGTGGCATAACTGCGTTGGTAGAACATTCTAAGGAATCTACCAAGACAGCTTTGAGACAACTAAAAAGCAAATTTAGCAAGACTGTGGGATATAAGATCAGTATGTAATAATAATCTATACTTCTGGGGCACCTGTGTGTCTCAGTTGGTTAAGCAGCTGACCTGATTTTTTGGCTCAGGTCACGATCTCATGATCCTAGGATCAATCCCCACAATGGGCCAGGCTCCACACTCAGCCTGGAGTCTGCTTGAGAGTCTTTCTCTCTGCTCTTTCCCACCTTCTGCATGTGCGTGCACTCTCTCTCAAACAAATAAAATAAAAATAAATAAACTATAGTTCTATATGCCATCATTCAATAATTAGAAAATAAAATTTTAGGGGTGCCTGGGTAGCTCAGTCGGTTAAGCGTCTGCCTTTGGCTCAGGTCATGATCCCAGGGTCCTGGGATCGAGCCCCACATCAGGCTCCCTGCTCTGTGGAGAGCCTGCTTCTTCCTCTCCCCCCTGCTCATGCGCTCTCTCTCTCAAATAAATAAAATCTTTCAAGAAAAGAAAAGAAAAGAAAAGAAAAGAAAAGAAAGAAAAGAAAAGAAAAGAAAAATTTTAAAGAATACCATTTATGACAGAACCAAAACCACAAAAAAACTAGAAATAAATATAATGTGCTGTACTACACTGAAAGTTCTAAAATATTTCTGAGAGAAATTAAAGATAACTTATGTAATGCAGAGACATAGTATATTCATGGATTAGAAGACACAAAATTATTAAATGTCCACTCTGCCAAATGGATATATATTCAATACAGACACAATTAAAATTCAGGCAAGATTTCTTTAAATGGAAATTCAGAAGCTGATTCTAAATTTCTACGGACATGGAAGCAAATTAAAATATTTTAAAATAATTAAACTTCACAAGAAGGATAAAATTAGAGAACTTCACATGACTTTGAAACAGACTATAAAACTACAGAAATCAAGATGGACATATTAGAAAAAGAAGACAAATATACAAAACAAAATAGAATCTAGAAATAGACCCCCACTGCCAAGACAGTGACAATACAATGCAGAGAAGAAAATCTTTGCAATAAGTGAACACTGGATATCCACATTGAGGGGGAAAAAAAATGACCTCCCCCCTCACACCATACACACACAAAAAAACAGGTCTAAAGGTAAAAGCAAAGTATAAGCTTATAAAAAAAGACGATATTTTCATGACCTTCTTAGAGACACAGAAAGCACTAACCAAAAAACAAACATGTGATAAATTGTATTTCACCAAAACAAAAATCTTCTGCTTATCAAAAAACACCACTAAGAAATGAGCTGGTAAGCCACAGACTAGGAGAAAATATACACTATGTATACACAAGATCAAGAATGTACTTAAATTTTTAAAAAAGATACTTCAGAAAATATAATTATACAAATGAGTAATAACAACATTTAAAAGTGCTTAAAATCATCAGTCAGAGAAATACAAAATAAAGCCACTTGAGAGATCACTATATATATAGAATTGTGCAGTGGTTCTCAATGGGATGGGGAGGTTGGCAATTTGGACCCCCAGAAGACATTTGTAGCTGTTATAGGTACCCAGAATGTTGCTAAACATCCTCCAAGGCACAGGACAGCCCCACATAACAAAGAATTATCCTGTCCAAAATGTCAATGGTGGCAAAACTGAGACCCCCAATAGATGAAAGAGACAAATAGCATCAAATGTTGATGAAGATCTAGAGCAAATGGGACTCTCTGATATGTTACAGAAGGGTATGCAAAATGATTGACTCACTTCGGTGCTTGAGAGATGCTACCATATTAAGTGTAAATGGCTTCTCCTTGCCAAATTAAAGGTTAACATGGCCTACAAGGCCTGCATGATCTAGACCCAGTCTACTTCTCCAGCCTCATCTCTCAGTTTAAATGAGGCACAAGGATGATCAGTATTAGGAAAAAATTTTCAATCAAGTCTACTTGACTTTACCGAGAGAAATCCTAAAAATTCTGAGATAAAAGAAATCTTAATATCATTTAGTCAACTTAATACCTAAAGAAGGGGTATAAATACATTCCTGACAGTAAAACATCTACATCTCTCATAGTAAACACTAACAGTTTTGGAAAAATCACAGATCTATTTGGCAAAAACTACAGAAACAACTAAGGCTATATAAGTAATGGTCCTCTACCCCTTCTGTAAACTGGGTTAACTGGAGACCATTACAGAGTTACTGATATTGGCTTCAGACACATCACAATACAGGTTGAAAAAAATTAACAGTTCAGAAAGATACTAAATACCGCAACTCATTTCACCAAAGAATGGAGTCATGTGCAAAAGTGGCCTAAATTGGCACCATTCAATAAAAACATAACACAAACTATAAATGTAAGCCACATATGCTATGTTAAAAAAGTAAAAAGCAAATTAATACCATTTTGATAATATAATTATACTATACGCAAATATATGCACATACATTATGCACAAAATATGCAAAATAGCCAATAAACCCAAAATATTATCACCTCAATATGTAATCAACATAAAGTCTGATTATTTTATATTCTCTTTTTGTACTAAGTCTTCAAATGTATTTTACATTTATAATAAATTTCATTTTGGACTATCCACATTTCAAGTGCTCAATAGACACATGTAGGTAGTGGCTACTAGATACTAACAGGGCTTATTGAGTAACACACTTCTAAGCATTTTACTTGACTATTTCATTTAATTCTCTCTGAGGCACACACAGGGGAAAGTAATTTGTCCCAAGTTCCCACGGTTGGTGGTAGAATCAAGATTCTAACTCAACCAGCATGACTAAGATCTCTTGCTCCAAACCAGCATGTTTTCCCACCTCAAATTAAAAAAAAAATTTTTTTTACAATATTACTGAAACTTTCAGTTAACCACAATACGTTAATTCCTGCTTTCATATTATACATTCATTTTATAAGAAACCTAAATTTATGGTCACATAAAAAAATTGTTTTCCCTCCATGATTTAAATCCGCAAGAAAAGACTTACCATTAATACGAGTTTTTGATACTTTTGTTTTAGGTCTGACACACTTGCAGATGGGTCTGCCCCCAGAATGCTGTACCAATCCTTTTTTGGTATCTGCTCAAATGCCATCATCCATTGAACAAGAAGTGGGCCTTCTCAGATCAGCTGAATAAACATATCGATGACAATTCATTACAATTTGCAGGATTGAAGAAATAAGCAAGTACTTTCCTAAGTTCTTTAATATGTAGCGGAGTAATCAGGATTATAATGCAAACCTGATGAAGCATATATTTTCATTTAAAACGCCCTAAGAATTTCATGTACAAGTATACAGACAAGTATGGGAAATCTGTTACAGGTTTCATGATATACGCTTATATCTTAAATTAATGAATTCCAACAGCCTTAAGAAAACAGAATTCGAAAATGAACGCGAGCGGTGGATGACCTCTAAGAAGGTATTTCTGCTAGTCTCCGGTAAAACCCGCACATTGTAAATACTAAACACAATAGAGGAATTTAATAAATGTTCACAAAATTTTTTAAAAATGTTGAAAGCAAAACAAAACAGCAAAGAATTAAAATGAATTTGGGAGCATTCCCTCTTAATGTTTCCAGTTCATATTTCTTCCAGATTACCTTAAAAGAATAATATGGGGGAACAATCAGCAGGTAGACAGCATGAGTTCCTCAGTTACTGGCGCTTACAAAGAAAGAGCTCCTGAAACTGCTCACAGGAAACTCGAGCCCTCTAGATTACAGAAGAGACCTCACCAGGAGTCCCAGAAATCAAGCAACCTCTTCCCACAGCTGTGAACTTCAAGAGACCGGGGGGGGGGGGGGGGGCTCAAAACTGAGACTTGGGAATCCACTGTATTCCTTTCGGCTGCACCGCCCAGTCACAGGAGGCTAGCGTCTCCTGGCTTTAGCCGATATCAAACTTACCAAACTTCATACAGTCCTTATCACCCACTCCTCGCCCGCACTCGCCAAAACCCGGAACCGGCTTCTCCTTCCGCCGGAAGTCATTGCTCTGACGTGACCACGTTTCTAGTCGAGCCCTTGTGGCCGAGGCACCGATCGCAAGGGGCGCTCCGCCCTCCCGGACGCGGTCGCTATGGTAACCAGTCTTCGCTTCCAAGGAGTTCTAAGCAGTAAGTGCCCGAGCTGTGGAAAAAGGTGTTCTTCGCCTCATTCTAACTCCTTCTAGTCCCAACTCCGAGACTGTGACGTCTCTCCTCTCCCTCAGCGAGCACCACCACTCCCCTTCGCCCCGGGCTTCCTCCACTTTCCCCAAAGCTTCCTTCGCTTACCCTGGACCCGGCGCTGTTGCCACTCCCTTCGTGGTTGAGGACCGTTCTCTGGCATGTGAGGAGGGTGGGGGGGTGCTGGGGTAGGGGCTTGTGAAGGGTGAGGAGATCTAATTCCTCTCTTGTCTCTACACTTCCCTTAGAATGTTCTCATTCGAAAATTAAGAGAAAACCTGTACCGATTGAAGTTTTTTTTTTCTTCAGTTTTAATAGTTGTTTTCTGGAAAAGATTTTCAAGTTAATTATTTCTTGTAGATGATCTTAGCAACCGACAACTTAAAAGTCCTTTCCTACTTATTATCTCGCTTCACTTTCACTTCAACCCAGTGAGGCTAGTAAGGTAGGTGTTAATATTCCCATTTAACAGATGAGGAAGCAAACCAAGTGTCAAGGCCAAATAGCTAATTGTATAGCAGCAGAACAGGACTCTTAGTAAGTGTGCATCTTAGCAGGGTAGGGTAGCCAGGCTATCTTTAAAACTCACAGAAAAAGAATAAACCACTCTGCTTTAGGGCAGTTGCTGGACCCTGCAAATGGGCACTATTAGGTTTTTTGTTAGTTTTTTCCTTCTTGCCTCTCCCTTTCCTTCTGTTGTTCCCTTTTATTATCTTTTGTCTGTACTACTTGCCTCACGTTGACCTCTCTTCCTTGCATTGTTCCCAGAGGTGAAACTGCATCTTGTGTTTTGGCAGCATGATTTAAGTTTCACTTGGAGATGTTAAGATAGTTCTGTTGCTATTACTACTTAAATTTGCTTTCCTTCTTTTTTTTTTAAAGATTTTATTTATTTATTTGACAGAGATAGAGACAGCCAGCGAGAGAGGGAACACAAGCAGGGGGAGTGGGAGAGGAAGAAGCAGGCTCATAGCAGAGGAGCCTGATGTGGGGCTCGATCCCATAATGCCAGGATCACGCCCTGAGCCGAAGGCAGACGCTTAACCGCTGTGCCACCCAGGCGCCCCTGCTTTCCTTCTTTTTTATCCTTCTTCTACCAAATCTCAGTTTGAGAAGCGGTCAAGATAAACCTAACTACATTAAATAAAATATTTTAATATGGTCACTTATTTAATGATGGTATAAAGAATAACTAAATGACATGAGAAAGAAAATCTAAAATGAAAAGTATAAATTGGGTTCTCCGTAGGATTTTGTCATGTTTAAAATTAGGCACAAAGAGCATTAGGCTAAGTCAGAGGATCTGATTTTAGTCCTGGTTCCAACATACCTTCATACCTTCTGTGTGGCCCTAAGGAAATGTGTTAAGTGACAGACTTAAGTGCTGTTCTGAATACTTTCCTATACAGAATGACACCCCCTTGAACTTTTTAGACCTCAAATACTCACCTTTCCACAGCTTAGTCCTTCCTCATAGATAGTTATGCTCCGATCCTCCAGTTTTTACAGCAAGACCACATTACTTTTATGATCCCTTAGGGGATTATGTTTTCTCTTTTATTCCCTTTGTTTAGCCAAATTCTGAAAAGTCTGATCACAGTACCTCAATTTTCTCAATTCATTTTTTTTATATTTGTGTGTGTGTGTGTGTGTGTGTGTGTGTGTATGCATGTGTGTATTTAGGTTTAGATTGTAAGAGGTACACCTTCTTTTCCCCCAGCAGTTCCCAAGTGTTCAGTCATTTCATCTCAACATACTTTAGCTCACATCAATAAAGCATACTTTACTTTGCAACTTTTTCTTTCATTTCCACAATGTCATTATTCTGCTGAAATGATCAATAATTCATTGACAATATCTAGTCTGTGTTTACATTTCCTTAGTTGTCTCAGAAATGTCTTTTTATGGTTGGTTTGCTTGAATCATGATCCAAACAAAGGCCGCACATTGCATTTGATTGTTCTGTCTCTTTAGTATCTTTTAAGCTATAGCAATCCCACTTCACTACTATCTTGGTTTTGTTTTTTCTTTTCCTGCCA